>NW_026937974.1:0-82157 GCF_032062105.1 Saccostrea cuccullata | reverse complement strand
TCTTATAAGGTAGCATTCCTCAAATCTGCAGTCAGCACAATCCAGATTCTTTCCGATGCATTTCTACCCAACAAATCTCGTTCCATGAAAGGGACTACCTGGGGTTTTCTTTAGAAACTGGGGACATCGGAGATAGCGTGTTCGGTCCGCTTGTCCAAATTTAGCACATAAATCGCATTAATCCATTATCCCGACAACGTCTCTCTAATACAAGTCCTGCATGTTACTTTGTCGTAAAGCAAATTATGTGTTTAAAGAATTTCTTGAAGTGTGAGAAGTTTAAATAATTGATGAAAGGGAATACCACCCATATGTCAAAGGAATCAATCATATTTACCATCCTATTAAGATTTGAAAATAGCCATATCATTGGGAGTTTATTATCGTTTTAGTGGTATATTAAAAAGTAGTTTTATGTTTATTAGTTCAGTCGAAAAACGAATTTCAATAAATTTCTTATGTTTTCTTCACAGTAAATTTGGCGTTTTTAGCAATAGTGAATCTATTGATCGAAAACAATAGATATCAAAAATAAAATTATGTGCGAAAATCATTTTCTACTTATCTTAACGCGTCTTCAATGGATTAAATTTGGCGAAAGTCATAGATCCTATAAATTGTTTTGAAAACAAAACGTTCTATAATTTTTGGCCCGAAGTTTTGGGACAGTGTCCTAAATATGTCAAGAATTTTTTTGTCCACCTATCTCAATTTAATCGTGCTTCTGGTAGAATGGCAGAAGCTGGCGTGGGAAAGAGACATCTGGGGTGATAAGCTTATTAGGAACTAAATGCGACATTTTTTCCCAATCTGGTCAAAAACAAAAATATTTATCCGGGAGCCCCTTCAACTCCATTCCTCTCGTTATACCTTCAAATGCACGACCAAAAAAAGGAATCATTCTAAAAACAATTACAAATATCTTTAAATTCGAGTAGGGATGTTTTGAGGTTAATTAATTAAGAACCTGTGGATTTATCGAAGGTAATGTTATTTTCTGTGAAGAGCGAAGTCCGCAGTGGTTACTGAGGACAATGGATCGGCAATACGATACCCGTCCTGTCGCAAATAGAGACACCGAGCTCCAGGCACCACATCACATCGTCAGTGCCCGAAACCCCGGCATGACCCAGCACTTCTCAGGTCTGCAGCTACAATACATCCGAGCCATCCAAAAACTCACCTCCTTACAACTTATTTATTTTGACATTTAATGAGAAAGAATTAGCAACAGAATACTGGTGGAAAAATAGGAGATGTCTCAAATGGTCGCTTGTGAATTGACAAAACTCCAGTTAATTAACGTGCTTTCTATTTTCCCCCTTTGTCTACTTTTACATGTATTGAATGATAGATCGAAGTCCTTAGAGAAATGACTAAGCAGTATTTTCGAAGTGTAGTAAATGCATAACAAGAAATGAAATGTACAATTAAAGCATGTAAAAATTTCATATCTATAACCTGCGGACGATTTGAGATACCATTGACCCAGTGTGTCGAGTTGCTATCAGTAGCTCAGAAGATTAACCGTGCAGTACGAATGTCTCCGACTTACACCGCAATATATTCTGATAATAATTAGTGCATTCATACCTCTAGAAAGTTTACATTTAGTGAAAACGTGACGTATGTTTACTAATATTTTGATTTCCCCCTTAAATACTGATGATAATCTCTTCAGTGTTGTCAGTTCCTTCAAGAATCTTAAGTTACAATTTAGTTGGTCAAGATGATATTATTTTTACCAGTTACACTTATCATGGAAAACTTGCATAATGATTTCCATACCAGGCTACACGCGTGATTTGATAATTTATTGGTACATCTTTAAATGACATTTATTTAAATTACGAATTTTTAACATTCAGATAATTTTAAGCTTTGATTTTATAATTTTACACAAAAGTTTTAGCTTAATTACTTTATTTAATCTATTAGTTAAAAAAACTAACAATCGTTATTTTTTTTATTAAAATAAATAAAAAATGCTTTCCCGCAATTCTTTGAATGAGTTTGTATAAAGTTAATGATTTCTTTTGTTAATGAAAACAAAAATTGACCCCCTCCCCTTTTATTAAGTGCAACAGCTAGCGTTATACTTTATATAATTACCAAATTCATCCTCCTCTTCATCCGCATGTCTTATTCTGGTTTCACTAGATTCTCTCACGGGCTCCTTCAGTGTTAAAATGTCTTGTTTGAGAGGTTGAGATAATTTCTTTGTTTCAAAAGCGAGGGTCCTTGAAATTAAACATAAAATAAACACAAGTAGAAATCTGGTTAACTCCATTTTGCCTTTAAAGTTCTAAATGTGATAAGAGAATCTCCCCTCTATCTCTCTTTCAAGTCACATGATCAATTGCTTTAAATAGGATAGGCTTTCCTCGGTAGATGGCGCATTCATAATAGGGGGTTGGGAATTCTTTCACTTCCGGTATTGCGTGTCACCGGTTTACACACAGAAAACATGTAAGTAGAGTTAATGTGTGTATTTTGTGTTGTGTTTGTGTATTATTAGAAACATAATTATCAAAGACAATCATAATTTCTTGCTTGTATTTGCAGGTCAAAGGTTACGTTCAAGATAATTTTGACTTCGGATCCAAAACTACCATACAAAGTGTAAGTGGAACATCCTGTAGATCATTTAACAGCTGTTCATTACAGTTTTAAAATTATTGTTGCATAAAACATATAAGAGCTCTCTATAAACTTTATATAGTCATGAAAGAATTACCGAATCACGTGAACTGAAAAAAAGAGCCTTAAAATATTTCAACCCCCCCCCCCCCCAAAAAGTAGAAAAGCTATTTTTTGAGTTGTTTGCATATTAATGCAAAAACAACAACAATGATTTTTTACACTGCTAAACAGCCGAAGAATATTTTTGATTCTTATCATTGAATTTGTCCTATAATTTTGCCTTTTTGGATTGATGACATGCTTGATTAATTAATTTTCAAGGAATTTTGGTGGTTAAGAACTGAAAATGTATATATATTTTTTGGAACAATTATATTTTCAGTCACATACATTTCCTCCAATGATTTACAAATAATGATGTTGGGATTCACACAAACATCCACAGTCTTACCAGTATTTCACTAGCCTTTATATGGGTCTACTTCAACTGTCCATCGTCTCTATAAAAATGAATAAGACAGCTCATTCTTCTCTGCTGCTTTCATAGTGCTCTTTCTTCCTTTTGCGTGAAGACAGTGGCATATATTCCATATAGGCAAAAGGCTGCAGTCTGCATATCATTTCCTCAATGTGTAATTTAAATCAAATTTACTAACTAGTATATGTTGAAAAAGGGGGGGGTCATAAAACTGTTTATAATTTATTTAGTTTGATGCTGAATTGAAAAAGTATTGTTAGCAATATGCATTTTATATTATACGAGCTTGATCTTGATCATGACAAGAAATAAAAATTGATTATTTGAAATAATTTTTTAGGGAATAGGAAAACTGCAAACGGTGTATCGGTGTAATGATTTAGTAGGGAAGTTTAAATTGCAAAGGAATAAATAAATAAAATTTCTAATTCTTAATTTTGTTTGGTAATCATGACGATTTTTATTTCGCTATCGTCGATGTCTTCACATTAGCTTACATGCACATATACTTCATCCACATGCTCTGCACTTCTTACTGATTTTGGCTGCTGATTTTGTTTATATATGTGTATTTTAACCACCTTTATTGTACACTTTTGGTAGACATCTTCTGTTGTTTTTTTTTTATTGTAACTGGTGTGCAAAAAACCGCATACGAAAAATTATAATTTGGACAGGATCCCTGCATCTCATATTTCTTGAAACAGCAATTCGTTATTGGAAACCTAAATAAAGCGATACTATTAATTTCTGATTTAGAAATTGTATGACGCTTTCAGTGCTTTTAGACACATAATTTTATTAAACATCTGCACCAGATTTGTTTACCTAGAATGTACGATTCACTTTGGAGCAGTACCGAAAAGTGAACATGGTGAAAGTAGTCTGCTTGCATGTACGCTTCTGGTCTGCGTCACAGAATAGCTTGTTCATGTTTATTTAAAAATTATTACATTGAACGAGTTGAATTTAATAATTTCATGATAAAATAAAATGATAAAAGCAAGAATAGTTCAGCATGACAGGGTAGGTTAAGCTAAGTATTGGACTTTGATAAGAAAAATACAGAATTTTCATCTGAAAGTGATTCGTTAACGGGTGCGATTCGTTATTGGCAACCTCACTGTAGTATGATTTGACATTCCATGTCAAAATGTTCTGACATTATGGTTCAATATCTTGCTTATAACTTTACGTCTTAGACTCTTAGGGGAACCATAAATTTGTTATTTCCCAAGTACCCTTTCCATAACTTTTAAATCATATTTAGGTGATTTATTTAACCAGATTTTCAGAAGAAAAAAACAAACAAATATAGAGACTTTATAAACACAAATTCCTGTGGTTCAGAAGATAACTAATGCATTATAACTGAGGACAATAAAATTGTTTTTAGAAAAATTCACTGATATTTTAAAGACTTATTGTTGTCTACATTTTGCTAGAATTCGATCCAGTATGAATTTGACATGGCATGTCGAAATATTTTGATGTCATTATGAAGTCTACGAGACCCGAGATTTCCTGAATGCTCTGCTTACTGTTCATTTTGATTGGTTAAAAATATTGATAAATATTCATGAGGGAATAGTCCGAGGGAGTAGCTTTGATTTTTCAGGGAGTGGGCCGCAGATGGGGGAAATACTAGTACATGTACATGTAGTCTCTTCTCAGGGAAATAGACACCTATGGGAACCAGAAATTTGCCAATTCCCTCATATCCTAACCCATTCCATAACTGTTACAGTATATTATTATACCTCTGCTGTAATTACTCTATATAAAATTAATACCATAAAACTGTCTATTTCCCCGAGAAGAGACTACTGCCCTCAACTAAAGACTACTCCCTGGAAAATCAGAGCTACTCCCTGGGACTACTCCCTCATGAATATTTATTAGTAATTTTAACCAGTCAAAGTGTTCAGTAGGCGGAGCGTTCAAGGAATCTCGAGTCTGTGACGTCATGTTATTAGCAATGTAACTATGACGTCAAAACATTTCGACATGCGATGTCAAAATCATATTTGTATTCTAGCAAAAGAAAGACAACGAAAATTCTTCGAAATGTTAGTGAAAATACTTTTTAAAAACAATTAAATTGTTTTACGACATTACTTATCATACAATGTGTTACACCGCATGCATTTGTAATTATGCCTCTACAGTGGTTATTTTTTAAATGTCGGAATATCTAATAAAAAAAAAATTAAAGCGCCTATGATTGTTTCGGTATAATAAAACAGTTACAAATGGGAACTTGGAAAATAGAAAATTTATGGTTCCCCTCAGCAGGAAACTATTTCCCTCGGCGGCTTCCCCAGCATCCTTGACCTTAATCCTTTAAGTTGTCCTGAATCCATTCATTTTTGTTATTTTTCACCCTACCTTTGTAGAATCTGTTATGTACATCATTCATCAGAGAATAATTTATGTTCAATCAAGATAAATAATAATCAATTTATAGATTAATAGATAAAATTGAACACTTAAAAGAAGCAGATTTACAAGTGCAAATTAAAGGATTCTTAATTTCAGATTTACACTGAGATGAAAGAATAAAAGTTGCTTTATATCTCAAATCAAAAAAAAAAACCTTGTTAATTTATATTTAAAAAAACCCTTCAATCCTATAAAAACAAATCTGTGTTTTTTATATAGGTATACCATAATTTTTTAATCCTTAAAACAGGGTTGCATGTCTCTAAGAATTGAAATAGTAGGGGGCATTTGGAAAGTAGAAGGGGGTCTGGGGTTATCCTATTTAAATAATGGGGAGGTTAGAAGGTTCAAAAGTTAAGTATCTACATCTTATCTACTCCTGAGTTTCCCCTTATTTTAGTGAGGAGAAAAGAAAGGAGGAACATTAACTTGAACCCGCTATGCATCTTTGTTTTATAATTTATTTTAAAAACATTCATTAAACATTTACAATGGTTAGTATGAAAGCTAAGATTTTTTTTCAATGGAATCTTGAAGAGAAATTGCATGTTTTTTTGGGTAATATAGTGAATTTTATAAAAACTATTGTACATGTTATGATGCCGGAACTTGGAAACAAATTCTTCATTCTAACCACAGTCACGTATGCTTATTTCAAACAAATTAATTTCTGGAAATTTTTCATTGTTATTAAGTACCCATGTAAAAGAATGAACCCCAAGTCCAGTTTTAAAATGAAATATTTTCCAAATGATTTTTTAACTTTTAAAAGGAGTTCATTAGTGAGTTAATGTTATCTATTAGTGAGTTAATGTTAAATTCCAATTAAAATGTTGAGGGATAGTTTTGACACTTCTACAATTTCCATGTCCTCCTCTTAAAAACGGGACAATAAAACTGGTACCAGAGATCTGATAGCTCCAAGACTATTACGCATTTAAGTGGGTTTTCACTATTTCTATTGAAGTCACCACATTCAATACCAGTGTAATTAACTCTTCGGTCACCCTATTTAACACGCCCCTCTTTTGGAATAAATATACAGATCTTAGACAATGCATTCTGTAAACAAAGCCCAAGTGCTACACCCTTTCTGAAATTGGATGGTTTAAGTTGTGAATGGAATATTTACGTTACAAGCCAGTCTGTAGACTACTTGATGATATATTTTCTTTTTATCTCAGGCTAAGTGTACCTGAACAAACCCCATTCACGGCCGTGCTGAAGTTCGCAGCCGAAGAGGTAGGCTATACACAAGTTATACCAAGGTTTCAGGTTTTTATGAAGTATCAGAGAAAATTCAGTGACATTTATTTTACCAAAGAAGAGAAGTTAGCTGTAACTAAAACCCTTACGTCCTACCTGAAATATTTGAAAAGCACTTTTTATTACTGGAAAATATTTTTTAATTTACCTTGGCAGTTGTGTCATATTTTAATTCCATAAATTAAAATATATAATCTGACACTTTTTGCATAAGATGTTATTCCAAACAAAGAACTATTTGCATTTCACATATTCTTTCATTTTGAAGTGTTAATTTTCTTAGATAGAAATTGCAATCTGTATTATTTTTTATCCTTTGTGAGAAGAGAATGATAGTTTCTGCATATTTTACACATAATTTATATATAAAGTTAATTTTCTTGTGATTAAATTTGAATTTAAATTCATACATGTAGCAAGTTTTTTATATCAGGTTAATCTTTTATTCTAAACAAATTTGACATAAATATAATAAATGAATCGCTAGGTTGTTTAGATTACCATTTACTCATGTATTCTACAAAAATGGTGTTTTTATTTACATTGTAGTATTGTACCGGTAGTTAAATTGTAGTACATGTAATGGCTTATAATTTAACTTTGTGAAATTTTGTTTAAAGATCAGTTAATATTTTCAGTTCAAAGTACCCCCTGCTACCAGTGCAATTATTACGAACGATGGAATAGGAATCAACCCAGCCCAAAGTGCAGGTTAGAGTATATGTCCAAAACTATAAAAGATACAACTGTTTTTAGCATTTTGACCAAGATATAAAATAATTTTCTTGAAAATTCCAGTCTTATATAAAAATATACCCTGGTAGATTGATATGTAATTTCTTTTGTACCAGGTATATTGTTTTGTTTAAAGATCACAGAATTGCACATAAAAGATAAAACATAAAAAATTCTGTTATTTACATGTATTTTGAAGATTTGTTAAAATTTAGTTTTAATTATCAAATTCTTAGTGTAATTATCAAATGTAACATAAATTTGCAATATACATCTATATATAATTCCTTAATTAATTCTGTTTTCTTGTCTTTTGCAGGAAACGTTTTCTTAAAACATGGATCTGAATTGCGTTTAATACCCAGGGACAGAGTAGGAAATCACACGTGAATTGAAGTCTAGTCTAGGTCATTTATTTAAATCATCGCCTTCATTTTGTTTACATGACACAATACGCCATCAAAACTTCCAGTAATAATCATACAGCCCAAAGTTCCAATAGTAAAATAAACCATCAAAACTTCCAGCAGTATTTATCAGCAGGTTGATAAGGCATCTTCGTTGTTTATTCTCTGGATTTTATTTATTCTGACTCTCCCTTATGATATTCTTTGAAAGATATGACAAACTGTGTTCAACGGGTTTTATATGATATATGTATTACATGTGCATGCATAAATATTATTGATCTTGACTGGTTAGTGAACAATGTCTGTATTATTCCTGTAGGAAACGATCATTTATATGTGAAAATTTTAATCATTTAATAACATTATCTTTGATTTAAAATCTTTTGATATCTCTTGTCAAATGAATGTTTTAATTAATTTTAATTTGTCTATTTAACTTTGCCGTATACCGGTATTCCATTTGTAAGAATGTTATAAATGTATGTAAAATGCTAAAAATTTGGATTAAAATTTTATGAAGAAAAACCAATGATACTTTGTAAAATGTTTCAAAAATATTTGACACATGAATTTGTAAAAGAACTGATTTTAAAATGAATTATATAAAGATAATCATTAAATTGTTGGATTTTTCTGGCAAACTTAATCCGCCAGAGTTCTCCAATATGTATAAATATCTTACCTGCTAAAGTAAAGTTTCACAATTAAGTGTTCATGTATTTGGGGGGTAAAGGGGCCTAACTGCTGCCTACTCAAACGTGACAAACTTCAGATGTGGATCCAGCTATTTTTGAAAGGAGGGATTCCAGGTCAGTGCCCCCAAATCTCGTGCATAGAATCACACGACAGGCACTTCCAACCCAACAGCAATGGTTTTCAAAGGGTACATCCAATTCAAAGCTTGCATACTAAAACTATATGGATACAGCAAAAGATTATTCTCAGAAAAAGTGAGCCCCCTATCCCTGCATATTTTAGGTACATATAAAACCTTTCTCTTCATTGATTAAAATATCTCCATAATATAAGGTGAGGAATATTTTTCTCATGCATGTTTAAGTTAGTTACTTCAGAAGATAGCCAAAATGACATAGCTTCTTCCGATGATATCGAGTGAAACTTTGCGTATTATTTATGGATGGTTGTACCCGGGGCAGGGACAGACAAATAACACAGAGAAAGCAAATATGAGAGTCTATGTAGCGAGCAGAAAGGGAAAAGATTAAACCACTTAGGCATAAGAATATCTATATTACAGAAAAAAGCATTGACATTCTCTCTCTGCAAAAATAAAGGGGTTCCAACCCCAGACCCCTCCTCTCTGGATCCACCAATGAATTCACAAAAGTCATGTTGGTATATAGTATAGAAATTAATTACTGTGTGTGATCACAGGTGCTTAAGGACAGGACCCTTGTTGTTTTTATATACAGAGTGGGTTGAATTTTTATAAACTATTTGTTTTTTTTTGTAATTTTTTGGGCTGTTGGTATGGATTGAATAACAAATATGTCACTAAAAGATAGTTTATAAAAAAAAAATAAAAAATCCCGGGGGTCTACAAGAGGGGAGGAAGGGGAGTCCTGTCCTCAAGCACCTGTAAATTGCCCCTGATGTCTGTTTTTCTCCTTGATTTCAGTCAGTACTTAAAAATCACAAAGACTAGACTGTATTAAAAACTGACTTTAATAAAGTTAAAAAAACAAGAGGCCCATGGGCCACATCGCTCACCTGAGCACTGTGGCTTGGAAAAGGTAGAAAATTGGTTTATTACTGAAAAGTTTTAATCCAAACAAAGTCCCATGACCAATCATGGCTTTACTATTCTTGAGAAGAAGATTTTTGAAAGAATTTTTCTATATATTTCTATGTAAATCTTTGGTCGGCCATTGTGGCCCCGCCCTACCCCTGGGGGTCATGATTTGAACAAACTTGAATCTACACTACCTGAGGATGCTTCCATATAAATATGACCAATCATGGCTTTGTATTTCTTGAGAAGAAGATTTTTCAAGAATTTTCCTATATATTTCTATGTAAAACTTTGGTCGGCCATTGTGGCCCTGCCCTACCCTCTGGGGTCATGATTTGAACAAACTTGAATCTACACTACCTGGGGATGCTTCCATATAAATATGATGAATTATGGCTTTTCTATTCTTGAGAAGAAGATTTTTAAAGAATTTTCCCATATATTTCTATGTAAAACTTTGATCGGCCATTTTGGCCCCACCCTACCCCCAGGGGTCATGATTTGAACAAACTTGAATCTACACTACCTAGGGATGTTTCCATATAAATATGAGCAAACATGGCTTTGTTATTCTAGAGAAGAAGATTTTTAAAGAATTTTCCTATATACTTCTATGTAAAACTTTGGTTGGCCATTGTGGCCCCGCCCTACCCCCGGGGGTCATGATTTGAACAAACTTGAATCTACACTATCTGAGGATGCTTCCATATAAATATGACCAATCATGGCTTTGTTATTATTGAGAAGAAGATTTTTCAAGAATTTTCCTATATATTTCTATGTAAAACTTTGGTCGGCCATTGTGGCCCCGCCCTACCCCCGGGGGTCAAGATTTGAACAAACTTGAATCTACACTACCTGAGGATGATTCCACATGAGTTTCATCTTTCCTGGCCCAGTGGTTCTTGAGAAGAAGATTTTTAAAGATTTTTCCTATATATTCCTATGTAAAACTTTGGTCGGCCAGTGTGGCCCCACCCTACCCCCGGGGGTCATGATTTGAACAAACTTGAATCTACACTACCTGAGGATGATTCCACATGAGTTTCATCTTTCCTGGCCCAGTGGTTCTTGAGAAGAAGATTTTTTAAAAATGCCAATAATTTTTCACTAATTCATAATTATCTCCCCTTGGAAAAGGGCGTGGCCCTTCATTTGAACAAACTTGAATCCCCTTCACCCAAGGATGCTTTGTGGCAAGTTTGGTTGAAATTGGCCCATTGGTTCTTGAGAAGAAGTCGAAAATGTGAAAAGTTTACGGACAGACAGACGGACAGACAGACAGACGGACGCCGGACAAAATGTGATCAGATAAGCTCACTTGAGCCTTCGGCTCAGGTGAGCTAAAAATCTGCAGCAAAAATATTGTCTCTGATTCATGAAGTACATGTAAAATGTATATTCAAATCATTGCACATCATTTTGAAGTAGATTGTAAAATATGCATACTAATATTCTAAGAAATATGTATATGCTTAAGGAATGTTCACAAAATAACAAACACTAGCAGTGACCTTAAATCTAAATATGTAATAAATTATTTTTATAAAAATCCCATTAAAAATGCTAAGTTAAACATTTGTGAAATGCACAATGTCAAAACCTGGTAAATATGTACATGTAAATCCATTTTCCACTAGATAATAACAAGAAAATAATTTCTCTACTTGTAATCATGTCCTCCACTAAGCACGGTATTATGCAAATTTATTGGAAGATCAAAGGTAGATAACTTGAGAAAGCTCCTCCATGAGATGAACTTTTATGGCGATTTGATCCAGCTGGCGATGTACTTTTTTTCTGTGTTTCGAGCCGAGATAACGTCTGGAGTGTCAGCTTTATTTGAACCTCGCAGATCGAGATGATGAGCTCCGTTAGGGATCACTATGGCAACAACAGATTCAGACTGAGATTTTAGAACTCCTCCGGAGGACCAGGGATCCAACAGACCATTGCTAAAACAAACGGTTCACAAGCCTTGTAGAAGTAAAGGCAATTTTACACTAGTTTATTTCATATACTTTCCAATAAAGGTTAAAAGTTGTCAGTGAAAATATTTTATGTCTGTTACTTTTGTTTTTTTTTATTCTTCATCATTATGAAATTATTGAAGAAAAAAAGAATGAAACAAACTTTTAATTTTATGGGTATGTTAATATCTTTAATACTATAAACATAAATATTCTATTGAGAAGAGAAGGAAAAAGTTTGGTCATAGTACATGTAATTGTATATTTGAGCCAATTTTGCATTGATTAGTTACTGACCTAAATATGATATTGGATGTAGAAGACAAGTTTCTGCCCCAGTATTGTGTTTCCAACCAGTTAATGTCTGGCTTTACTTTCCAGTTTTTGAGACAACCCTTAGTGTACGCATTGAAGTCCCAGGCAGATTTCTCAAACATGTCCGTCTTACCATTAGAGCAACTAGGGGCCACCATTTCTGTGCAGGACTACAATATTATGTTAAATTTTAACAGACCTGTAATATTTTAATAACACTTTTATAACTAAATGCAAGAACATGCAACAAGAATTTAAAGAGATTGGCCAAAGTTGAATTAATGGTTGCAAATACATGTACATCCAAATATTGTACAATCAGCTTCCTAGCAATCATTTAGCAAAGCATATTCTTCTATAAATATAGCTGAAGTATGATATCTTGTACACCAATATCTTGAATACCTTCGATATGTTTAATTTAATGTAAAGTCCCAAGCATATATTTTAAAGAATATTACCCTCAATATCTTGAATCCTTGAAGATCAGAATAACAAAGTTTTACTGTATTATGTCTAAATTTGTGACTTTTATAAATTATGCTATCATTTGGTAAAATTATATACCCAAGACACAAACTGACTACAATGTAATACCTGGTAGTCCCACCCTGAGGTTCCGAGATTAGGAGTGGCTTGACCTGTGATATCAAAACAAGGTGTGGTCCCTGTATAGTTAAAGTAAACATTCATAGCTTTCACTGCACCCCGGATCAAATTGTCCCCACTCAGTGGAGTAGACATAGGATGGCAGGCTGCCTGAAAGTGTATGCAAAGAACTATTTTTAATAATTAATGATTATATTTTCAAATAAACACTTCATTTATCATTTATCTCACAATTGAAAATTATTCATTATGAATGAAAATACAGTTACACCCTTTCTGCTGTTTGCAAAAAGGAGACAACTTGTTACAGTTATTACATGGAGACAACTTGCTATGCATGTAGTTATTGCAGGGAGACAACTAGTTACAGTTAATACAGGGAGACAACTTGCTATAGTTATTACATGGAGACAATCTATTACAAAGGAAAACAAGAGGCCCATGGGCCACATCGCTCACCTGAGAAGCTTTGACCATTCTGTTCCTACCAGATTTCCTCCTTGTAATACATAATGCATCCCCACCCTACCCCACTGATCATAATTTAGACATTTTGAAATCTACACTACCCCAGGATCCTTCCATGTGCACATAAGATTCAGCTTTTCTGGCCCAGTGGTTCTTGAGAAGAAGATTTTCCAAAAGATTTTTCCTATATATTTCGATGTATAACTTTGATTCCCATTGTGGCCCCGAACTTTCCCCGGGGGTCATGATTTGAACAATTTAGAATCTACACTACCCCAGGATGCTTCCACATAAGTTTCAGCTTTTCTGGCCCAGTGGTTCTTGAGAAGAAGATTTTCAAAGATTTTCCCTATATATTTCTATGTAAAACTTTGATTCCCCATTGTGGCCCCGCCCTTCCCCCGGGGGGTCATGATTTGAACAATTTAGAATCTACACTATACCAGTATGCTTCCATATAAGTTTCAGCTTTTCTGGTCCAGTGGTTCTTGAGAAGAAGATTTTTTAGTGACCCCACCCTATTTTTGTCTTTTCTTGATTATCTCCCCTTGTGAGGGGACTTGGCCCTTTATTTTAACAATTTAAATTCCCCTTCACCCAAGGATGCTTTGTACCAAGTTTGGTCAAAATTGGCCCAGTGGTTCTTGAGAAGAAGTCGAAAATGTGAAAAGTTTACAAACGGACAGACAGACGGACGGACGGACGACGGACAAAATGTGATCAGAAAAGCTCACTTGAGCCTTCGGCTCAGGTGAGCTAAAAAAAACTTACGTACTTTACAGGGAGACAACTTGATACATATTTTAAAGAGAGATGAAAACTTATAGACCAATGAGACACTAAATGTATATTAATATAACAGATATATACCGTGACAGGCCATGCTGGTAGGGGAGCCAGAAAGCTGGAGGGATACGGATAATCCACCATGGCCAGATATACAAGGGCCGACTGAATCCATCCCTTCAGAGCCCCCACTTCATCCACACTCTTCAGAGGTCTACACAGGTGAAACATCTCTGTTAGTTTGGAGAGACCAGCAGCTAGGAAAATGCAAGGTATCATTGTTTTAGAGTACTAGAGACATATTTAAACTGGATTAGGTATATATTAAAATTGTAAGTGTTGTGTTTTTTATACACAAGTATAGTTTTTGATATTACATACATCTACTTGAAGTTATAAATTAGACATACTTTGTGAAGCTGAGGTGTCCAGTGTTTTCCATAAAGCTCTGAAATTGTCTACACAAGCTTGAGAAGATTTCCTGAAGGTTTCAGTGACCGTGTAATCAAAGGCGTCACAATCAGCATCTGCCAAGAAGGTCCAAATAGGGGCTGAGGCAGCTATAGACCTAAAAAACAGAGAATAATAGTAAATATCATGTTTTATGGCTGTCAGCATCTGCCAAGAATGTCCATATCAGGACAATGCTGCTAATTAAAAGATCTATATGAATTTTTAATATATTTTCTCCTACCCTTGAACAACATTAGGATACTTCATTCTAAACCATGCTGCTAGCATCCCCCCATAGGATCCTCCGAATGCTATCACTTTGCTGTTTGCGGACCCTGGTATGGTAGACTTAAGGTGCTGGATGAGAACAGCATAATCTGCCAGGGCCTGCTCTGAAGTCAGATAGTTCATTTTGGCTGGGTCCTGTAAATAAATCACCATCGTTTTATGCTTCATATCATAGGTAAAGACTTCCATTTATTATGAATTGTTTTCAGGAGAAATTTAGAACAATTGATCTTCCTATGTTTTAATTGAATATGTTGAAGATAAATCAGATAAAACAGAAGAATTTTGCTATATAAACTGATGCACTTGTTCCTTGATTAAACAATACACAGTAAATAACAATTAAGTGAAAGGCATAAAAGTATATAAAAAAAGTTTTTTTTAATTGAGGAAGGCAAGAATCTCTGTCCCTTGCTAAGGGATGTACAATCTTAGTACATGTAAATATTATACCTTAAAAGCAGATGGTCCATAAGGAATAGATGTACCATAATATCTGTGCTCAGCAAATATGATAATGGCTTTAAATTCTGGTGCAATGTCCCACATAAAACCCTGAAAAATGCAATAAATGTAAATTCACATAAGAGAAATACTGTTAAACATGCACAAACTTCAGATAAGTAAATTGTTCTAAAAAATGAAATAATCTTAAGAACTGTTCCTGTTATACTGGAGAGACCAGCTGTTGCCTTTGGGTTTATCAGTTCTATCTCTACTTCAAACTTAACATCAAAGGCCTGAAGGGCCTGCGAGTTGACTCGCTCGAGTCAATTGAGCTTTTTTATACATATGGGCACCATACCTTAATATATTCAGTTTATTTTGCATCTTAAGAGATTGAATATTATTTGTCTGATCCATGTTCGGTTCATAAATAAAGTGTATACTGCTTTTCCTTTATATATACAGGTTGGCACTAAGGGGCTTCAGTATTATTTTGACTGGATTCTATAATGAATTTCAGCACATTAGCTGAAGTGGTCAGTGTTATGGGATCATTAGGTTAAAAATTCCCACAGCAAATCTGGATTCTAAAAATAGATTTTCAGCAACAACTAGCTGCAGCTAATGAGAGCATCAGGTGTTTGTGTTAGGGAGTATTCTACGTCAATTATAAATAAATTTCAGATGGGAAGATTAGATCCGCCTAACATGCTTGAACATATATTCATACGCAGTAATTTTACATCATATAGGTATTTAATCAAAAATTTCTTTAAAAGCATACATGTATGAGGCAAAAATAATGTTACAGTATGAAATTTTATACAGTTTTTACCTCTTAAGTTTATACAATCACACAAACCAAAGCATTTTTTGCTAGAACTATTATATTTGGCGTAACGATCACCTTGATGAATGCGTGAAAAATTTTACAGCTCTGAAATGGCTATGTCGACAGGGAGTAGCTCGCTACGCGAGCCAACTCAAAAAAGACACTATAAACCTACTGTATTATTGCAGAACAATGTAATGTCCCCCTCATTCCCTGTGTAGAAGAAAATTGGTCCTCCATTTTTGTCCCAAAATTGGTCTGCTATAAGGTATCTTTGCTGGTATGTGTCTTTGTTTACAAAACCAAAATGATCAACCTACAAAAAAAGCTTCAAAATGTCCAACAAAAAAATCTTACTACCAAGTTAATGAAGGTATACAAACTTTCATCACACGAGACTGGTTCAAATAAGCTTAATAGCCAAAACCAATGGTTGAATCAATGTGGCATGTGACAGTATTTTAATAGTCATTTCATTTTCTACTTCCTAGATTCATAATGCATGAAAAAAGTCATATAATCCAATATAATGTAATCACATTGATGTAACCTTTTAAAATCTAATTGCACTTTATCTAACATATTTTATTTTTTTTATTGCTGATTTCAATGTAAGAGTGATGATTTATTAATTAATTTCTTATTAATTAATAAATATCAAATTATTTTGTATTTTATTTGTATGTATTTCTATTTCAGCTTATTAGATAAGTGTATGGTCATTCAGGTGTAACATATAGTGCTACCCTGTTATTTGCCTTTAGGGTTATAATTAAGGTCCTGGCCATATATAGTTCCATAAGTTCTTTATTTCTACTGGGTTTTAGTTTTGTGTTCTTGTGTTTTATTGGTTTGTTGAATTCCCTCCCAAGGTTCCTGGTTTTTCTGGTCATTCTTTGTTCACATTGTTTGTAGAGGGGTCCTATTGATTTTTGTATGGCAGAATTTGATCTACTGACTGAGACTCTCTTCATCTTATGGTAAGCTTATATCTATTTACTATTTTAACATATCTATAATATGGTTAATTAAATGTGAAATCTGTAATTCTTGCAATATTAATTTCCATAGCACTTTTGCTGCGTTTTGCACAGTAAAAAAGAGATTTTGGAAGTTAGATATTTTACTTAGCTATTAGAAGTAAAGCTAGTGTATTTAATGATCCAGATTATGTGTACATAATTAAGTGTTTTATGATCAGAGAATTATATAACGTCTATGATAATTTATAGTTATCATCTGGACTCCCAGCCATATACTGTATGATAAACCATGGTAAGCTATTGTTTTTATGATCTATTGTTTATTAGTAGAAGGTTCCTGTATGAATTTTAAAGGCGGATTCCGCCTGGAATTTGGGTGGAATTGAGCAGGAATTGGCAAATTCCGGGCGTACTTGAGGCGGAGAGGAATTTTCAAAGAGTTACGCCTCAGTAGAAGAGACGTCTTACAGGCGTCATTTGTAATTTCCGGGCGTCAATTGGCAAGTTCAGATTTTCCGGGCGTAAAATGGCAGGAAAATAGAAACAAAAATTACGCCTGGAACTTTCAGGAGAAGTAAAAGCCTCTGATTGGTCAATTCAATTATCAATTAAGGGTCATTTCAGATAGGAGGTTAAGTTTGAATTTGATCATGAAGGAGGGAGTTTAGTGTGTGGGAAACAGGAAATGCAGATATCTCAATGTTAAGGCTTTTACACTTCTTGAGGATGACACAGTGCAGTGTCTACTGGTAGGTGTGATCATGAATATCTAGTACCTATTTGAGTAAATTTGATTATGATTATGTACAATGATAGTTATAACAGGTTGACCCTAAAATTACTTTAGATATTTGAGTTTGTCCTAGTGCACACATTCTGAGGAATATCAGTCTGATAGAGGCTGCAGTGAGAATCTAACTGTAAACTGCTGAGTAAATGAAGAATTGTATTCAGTCAGTAACTAAAATGTTTCAATATAATTACTGAAATGATAAAATGTACAGGTATTGTAAAAAAGTTTAATTCTAAATACACACTCAATCATGGTGGTCGTGTTTTAGTGTCCCTAATACACAAAATTCATGTTATTTTTCTATACTTGTTAATGATATATGTTAATGACCTGTCATTATGTTTTCTTACAGTTCAAAAAGCAAAATTTTTAGCTTTAACATTGTAAATCATAATCTGAATGTTTTTCTTTGTTAACATGGTAAATATATAGGTTTTTAGGTCACATAGTATTATATAATAATAAGGACATTCCAGGCGTAATTGTATTCCAGGCGTCATTTTAGTTTCCAGGCGTAATTTTTTTTACGGGCGTCATTTATTTTTCCGGGCGTAGCTCATTTGCATTTTTCGCCTCAAATTCCTGCCCATTTACGCTTGGTTTCCGCCTAAGTTACGCCCGGAACCTGTGTATCACCATATATGTAGAGAGACAAATTGACGCCTCTCCAAGTACGCCTCAATTCCCCCTATATTCCAGGCGGAACATTTCGTACAGGTATTATAATGTCTATGAAGATATTATAGCTTTAACAGTAATATATATTTTGTTGTAAAGTATTTCAATTGTATACACAAAGTGTAAATTCTAAGAGAATATTGTATTATGTGTAATGAATATAAGAGTCACCTCCCTTTATGCAGCATTGTGTATAATATTGTATTGTGCAATAATGATTTTATGATATTTTCAATATTGTTTTTTATTTATTTCAGGGCAATAGTTCTAGTTCTATTATTGAATAAAAAGTACGAACCCTAACAGGTTTTTTGAATTCATTATTACCATCAACCCTGTTACATCAAATACTGCAATGAACACATATTATTTTCATTGGATTGTAAAGGAGAAAATGTATACACATGAATCAATCCTGGGACCCCTAAATTAATTACTATGTATACAGTCAACTCCTCTAGCAAGATTACTGTTGATGATGATTATATATGCGCACAAAACTGATACAGTGGAGTCGCCAATTCCGGGTCGTCTCCAATTCCGGGTCACTCGCGTGTATTTTATGCCTAGTGTTAAAATTTAAGCGCAAAAAACTTATTGAATACTCTGGTCATGAAGAACTGGTCTTTCTGTATGTAATTAATTACAAAATTTTGAATATCAACTTTAAGAGAGCATCCGACAATCAAAATTCTGAAACGCACGCATTAAAGACTTGGGTGTTTCTGCTGCGGTGACGGGCTACTTTCGTTTTTGTTCGCTGCAGAAAGGCTGATATAAAAGTTCTAGATAAATAATAAGAGCTCAAATGTATAGTAAATGCATTTAGTTTTAACTCAGAAATCAATCATAATGATCGCTGCTTAAATAAAATTATAATGATTATTAAATCAAACTGTAGTAGTTTCTCCAATTGCGGGTCACGCAATCTCGTTGCATGAACATGTCAAAATTCTATGTACAAAACCAATCGACAACCATGTCTTTACCTTGATTATCAAAAGTATTCTAACTGGAAAATATTTTTTCTAAAAATTATAATCGAGTTAACCCTTCAAATGCATTTGTTTTTTAATAAATGAACTTAATTGTATTATTTTTAATCCTAACACATTTTTTAATTCTGCATACTGCAATTTGTTTTGTTGTAATTGTTTTAAAAATAATTTAAACATATTTTCTGTGATTGTTTTACTTTTTTTCCAAGCTGCGTGAATCGTTTTATGCTTCAACATCATAAAAATCGTGTTCTGAAACGTTCCATGAATATTACACGACTGTGAAGTCACATGACCCGGAAATGGAGAAAATGATTCGTAACTGGGGAAGCTAGGCCTTGCTGAAATACTTCTGTAAATATTGTTCCCGTGTAGCTACTTTGAAAACGAAAAGGTGTTAGGATGAATCACTATTTGTTCTTTCAATACACATATTGCATAAAATATAAATTTAACAGATTTGCAAAATATTAACAAAACACCCAGACGTGACCCGGAATTGGCGACTTCACTGTATTGGTGAAAATTATCCCTCTTCTTCATCACCGACCTTGTGCATGCTAGATTAACATAAAAAAAATTATAGACAGCCAGGCAGCATAATTGCACTTTGTATAGCATTCTATTATTCAGTTAATCTGGTGTACATTTTCTAAAATATAAGCCTACATAAAATAATGTCAATGATATAAATAATTTCAGAGACATGAATAACTTCCAAGCTTTTTACCCCCCACCCCTCCAAATAATACAGATCATGTGAATGAATATGTATATTTCATGTAGTGTTGGCATAACCAGAGAATTATGGTTAGAACGGTACCTGGTGAAAACGGCACCTGGTGAAAACGGCACCTGGATTATGCAAAACGGCACCTAGTGAAAACGGCACTTGGTCAAAACGGCACTTGGTTAAAACGGCACTTGGTCAAAACGGCACTTATAGAAAAAAGTATATATGTAATGACAATTTGATATATATATTGATATATATTTGCATGTTGGCATATAGATATGTACAGTTTATAATTTTTTTTTTCTGGGAAGGTGGGGGGGGGTCCATTTTTTTTCCCAAGAAAGGATCTGGCAGACATAAATAACAAGTTACATTGTATTTATGTCTCTGGCATAACGATATGCTAAGACGCCCTTCAAAAATATACCTTTTGCGTGAAGTACTTTGTTTTGTAGTTATAGTCCCCTTTGTATGATCTAAAAACCTCCTTCTGAATGTTGTTCGTCTTTATAAGTATACAGTTGACAACACATGCACAACAAATAAGAACAACAACAGTAATTACAACAGGACAATGTTTGATGTAAGCCGCCATCGCCCGATCATGTGATACAACTTATCATGTGATATAGGCTATGTGACGGAAAATATTTTCCCGAAGCCCCAGAAATAATGAAATCTAGATCCCATACAGGTGGTATGTAAAAAATATGAGACTGCGGAATAAAAAAAGTCCCCTTCCCTCCACAAATAAATAGATAAATAATAATAATAATAAAAAAGAATGTTACATGACAAACCGGAACATTTTGGATCGAATTTTAGTTTAAATGTGCTGACGAGCACTTCCGCTTTCAATCTCTCCAAAATGAACACATTTCTATCCAGATTGAATACAATATTTGCCTTCACGCTCAGCGTGATGGCAGCATTAACGTTTTGCTGTTTTCTTACAACAGCATTTAATTCACACAAAACATCGGTCTACCTTGGTACAGGAAAGGCGATTGTGTAAGTATTGAAAAAAGCATAAAGCCGGTAGCATATGTGATGTATTTCCTCCTCATTTTTATTCTCATTTAAGAAGTTCAAGGCTTAAAGAGAAAGCCTCACAATATTATTTGTTTGTAAGCAGTAGAACAATTTTTAGCAAGGAAATATAAAGGTTGAACTAAACGTCTGGAGTCTTTGTTCAAAATTCCTAGCCTCAACAAATCTCACTGAGATACTGTAGATTGACAAATAATCACGATGGTTTTAATTTCACTGTGTTCGTGATTCATCATGTTTCCGCGGAATAAAACCCATTGTGAATGCTATCATTAACTAATGGTTAAATGCTTATATGGAATTTTAATTAATTTCTTGTAGCATGAATTTAAAACCATCATGATTGGTACTTTTTGAGAAATCGTGAAATTTTAACACGTGGAATCAAAACGACCTACAGTAATTAAACCTTTAATCTGTATTGCTGAATCAGAGACCGAAAGACCTAGACCTGTCTACATTCACATACTGATAGGATAAAAGAAATAAATCTGTAATCATGTAAACTTTTGTGGTCAATCTTTAAAGTTGAATATTTTTATCATGCTCATAATCTCATGAAATTAACATTTGCTTACTCTTACAGAAAAAATGTTCCTGACTACAGTGCAAACAGAGAAAAGAGCGATCTAGGCTTTGTTGTCTTTGACATGACAACTGATATCCTTTTAAAAATGATAATTAGATACATACTTTTTGCATAATCATATAACAGAAAAGGAGTAAAATGCATACATGTATGACAGGACTGGGAATTGAACCCAGGCCAGCTGCATCACTTGTCCTATACTCTACCTTCTCACTCTCGGTTCCAAGCTGTCCCAGTTTAAAAAAAAAAACCCTAGCTTTTCCCTGCATCCGTAAAATGCAGGTCTTTGCTCTTAAATACACACCCAAGCTTTTATTTGCCCATGGTAGGATTTTCACCTGCAAGTTCATGGGTGATCAATATAAACACAAAATTATGAAACAGGGGAGAAAATTATGGCTTGACTAGGAATCGAAGCTGAGCTATTTGGTCAAAGGTGATAGAATCTGCCTGGTGGTCAATCCCCTCATTTCAAGGTCTTTGCCTCCAGCAGAAACCAGCACAGACTCTACCCTTGCTCTGTTGAAGGTCTTTAGCCTAACACATCATGATTAAAGTACAAATAATATATCAAGAATTGAGAAAATTTATGGTTAGACTTGGAACTGAACAGGGGAACCTTGAATCATTAGTCAGATGCTAAATCTACTGGGCTATCCAGACTGATATTCACATCTCAAACTGTTAAATGCAGTAAACATGTATATATTATAATGATGTGGACAACTTAAAAAAATCATTTTTTAAAAGACAAAAATATAATGGGGTCTCAGAATTCTTAAAAATAGTTAAATTTTTAATGATTTTTTTAGTTTCAACTTTAAAATATGAGTTATTACATTGTTTCAGAAATTTTATCTATGCAATTTAATATTGTTTCTTAATTTAAATTCCTTAATTAAAAGCAGATTTAACAAAAATATTTAACTGGAATGTAAAACAACTATTTTTATACCTAACAGCAGAATATGAAACACCAGAGCATGTAAGTGTACTTCTGTTTATCTCAACTGCCATTGATGAGAATTTCAGCATCAATATTATAGCTGATGAAAAAATATTTGTTCTGAATTGTTCATAAATAAAACTGAAGTATTCAGGTGTTTTCACTACAAATATTTGTAATTAAATGCATGTAGAATGAACATATATTTATTATTGTAATTAAAGCCAAAAGAAACCCTATGCACTCATGTAAAATTATTATAAATTGTAAGAAAGTTAAGAAGAAAATTCCTCTACATCAGTGTTTCAATGGCAGTACTGTTTATTAGCTTTTCAGATTCTTATCTTCAGAATGACATAATTGAGGAATATGAAAACCTGATTTTTTTTTATTTTTTGTTTCTTGTACAGAAATTAAACCAAGTTGTAATTTGGGACAAAATTATCAGAAGGGGAGAGAACTCCATGCTGGATTACAGAAGTATCAATACAAAGTATTATTTCTGGGACTACGGGAATGGACTAAGGTAAGTTCAGTAAATTTAATCATCAATTTACAGGCTGTTTTTGCTTAAGCTTCACATCATTATGTTTCATTACCCCCAACCCCCCATAGTCTAGTCAATGAACGACAGATTTTGCAAAACCCAAAACAAATTGCAAAAGAATGTTTAACACTAAATTTATTTCACATATTAAGTAATTATTGCAGGAAAAAAATTCGCAATTTGTATACTAAGGGGAAAGTGATTTTTTATGGATCTAAAATATAACATATGATATCAATGATCGCGAGAAAATGACACATAAATGATGGGCATATATAAAAGTTGTTCTCTTTGAAACTGATCTAATGTGATGAAACAAAACATGAAATAGGTTTACAAGCCTATAGACATTAATAAAAATTTAATACAACTTCATTTTTATTTAAATCTAGATAATTTGTATAATTGATATGACCTTTTTGCACTTCATAAGCAAAGAATCGTGTTTTAAAGCTCTACAATTTATACACGTATTTTAAAATATAAAAGGATACAGATATAAGCCAGGATGTTGATGTTAAAATTTTTAAACCTATCAGTCTTAAATAAACAAGCATAATTATCATAAAATTGAAATTGACATTATATAGGTGTCTAGATACAACAAAATATAGAGATTTTGACATAAATCGTTATTAAAATCTACGTTTTAAAATAAAATCTCTTCAAAGTTCTTGGTCAACATCTGGCAAGTCAATTTCAGATTCACTTTGTTGCTCAGAAGAGTTGCAACACGTCGTACCATGACACTCAGTACAGGCCAGAGAACATTCCAAACCATGTTTTTTGCATGTACAACGTTTAGTATCACACGCGGTTTTACATTTGCAGTATATGGTTTTTAGAAGTTCTTCTGGTGCAGGGGGAACACTGCTCCTAACTGGCACACACTCGTCATTTTCTACTGCCCAGCCCCACTCCCTCAAATCAAGCCCGTCCTCTCCCATCCACTGCTTTACTTGATAGAATGTTCTGAAAGAGTGAAACATCGCAGAGTCTGCTGTTGGAGGTAGTGTATGTACTTCGACAAACGTCGAACTGGACATAACTTTTGTATAAAATTTTCGGAATCTTAGCAAATCTAATCCTTCGTAGGGAATACCACCATAAAGGGATCCGATAGCTTTTTCACCAAGGACTTTTATCTCCTCTTTCGTTGAAGCAATGTTAAAACAACGTGCACATTCTTTAAATAGTGAATCGTGCATTGCTTTTTTGAGAGCTTGTCCTTTTCCAACACCAAACAATCTTGAGGTGGTATCACAACCTGTTATTGCATGAACAAAAAGCAAATTGTTGCATGTTTCTTGTCCTATTACACCTATCAATTTCTTTAGATCCCATACTTTGTATTTCTTTGCAACGGGTTTCGTTTCTGATTTAAATATAATGTCATTGTCAGCGGGGTTTGTGTGATAGCAAAGCAATACCAATAAATCAGTATCTTCACCGATGAGAATTGTCTTGATATTTTTAGCTGATGCTACGGTCGTCTGAACTATCAAAACGTCTGCGTCCCCTTCCGCTAGTATTGTTGTGCAGCCTCTAGATCGTAAAGTGTTTGAAAGCAGCTGTATGAAATTCTTCTTGTTTTCAGAATTCCTCAGAAACATTTCTTTTTTGGACCGGAATGGAGTGTCTTCATTGAAGATGACTTTATTTCCTACAATGCCCTTTGTACGTCTGTTGTGAGTTTGATCTTTGGTAGAAGGTCCAATATCATATCCATCAAAAACAACTATTGCAGAACCATATTTCTTACAGACATGATTGGTATACATCTGAGCAATTTTACCAAAAGTTAATCCCTTGATCCACGGAATATGATGTAACAATGATCCCCCATCTAAAACATACTGGACTTCACAGGAACTTGTTGTTTCATCTGCTGAACAATCGCCAAGAGCCCAAAGTGCATCGGCAAGATTTGATTTCTGTGGTTCACGCATTATCCCGTTTGTATCAAACATTGATGATGGGTAGTTGCTAAGCTCGTAGGAAAACACTTTCGATACATCATCAGTAAGGGATCTTGCTGCTGTGACTAATCTTTGGAATAGTAGCTGAGGACTGACATTCACACTTTCACCTTGTACTTTGACCTTTGATTTTTCATTCAAAGTTTTTACTTGTTTACTTCTTTTGAAAGACAATTTGAAAACGTCCTGACCCTCCATTAATTCTTCAATTATTTTCTGTCCGACATCTTGAGCCTTGTGTACGTTGACTTCATTAGAAGCTGTCACGTCTGTTTCAATATTTCTCAAACTGGGGTGTTCAATAAATGGATTTCTTTCAGATAGAAATGACAAAACTGTTGTCAAGTCTTTGTTGTCTCTTTCCTGTCTAGATCTGGAACATTCTTTGTGCTGATTGCTGGTGCTGAACTGCAACTTTTCAAAATCCTGCATGGCTGAGTTTATGCTGGAACATGCTGGCATAGATAATAGCCATTGTGCTCTTTGTACTTCAGACATACCCTTTCCTCGGGTCATTCCTCCATTTGTCTTCACACTTCTCATTAGAGTTTGTTCAATAATGAGATCTGTCGACAGGCCCGCCCAATATCTGTCACTTCGTCTAACAACATGGTAACCTTCACAGAACCTTAGGAAAATTTCTGGATGTTCATCTTCTAAAGTCTGCATTTGTTGCAAATATGTGTATGCAGATTTTAAATACAAATTGTGTCCTGTTGCCGCAGAAAAAGGTAGCATTTTCTTTATGGTCTCTAAATGCATTTGCCACTTCCCTGTTCTCTCTGCTTTAATGAAACATTTCATAATGTAGACCATATCCATATACTGTATCCATAGCTTGGCGGTGGGATATTGGGAGAGTCTGTCTTTTTCTTCCTTGATACTTTGCTCAATTTCCATCAGTTCAGGGTCTCCTAGAATATCGTCAAGACATATCGACTCGCACAGCAACTGACGATACATTTGCATTGCCCTCTCAAACTTCGCTTTCAACGGTGCGTTTTGCTTGTTGTCCTGTTCATCGTCTTCATTGGTTTGTTCGGTGTTTTCTTCAAGATTACACCGTATTGGCAAATTTAGGATATTTGAGATAAGCAGAATATGTAGAGCACAATCAACAATCATATGACCTCGTAATGATCTTGAGAAAGATTTCCCCGTCAACATTTGTTCTATTGTATTAGAGGCATAGATATTTTCAAGCACTTCATAAAGACCAGAACTCTGCATAACGAACCCAATGCATCCTAGAAAACTCATTTGCATGTGGAATCCTCCTAGTCGTAAAACTATGGCCTTGAGGGGACTTCCATGTGGTTCATTGTGGATCATAGTTAACGCCTTCCAGTATAGCGGTTGATCAAATGTTACAGTAGGGGTCACACTTAGACGCGAACTCTCTTTGCAAAGGAACAGGAGGGTAGAATAAATGCACGTCAGATCACTTGGATTCATATCAATCATTGGCATAAAGCAAATAGATGATTGTCCTGGGTGCTCTCCCTTTTGATAGCTCTGCATAAATCCCGACCAACTAAGTCGTAAAGTTTGCAAAGGCCACGAAATTTTAAGCAGAGTTTCAAGGTTTGCCGTTTCATCTTTGTACTGTCCGCAACTCAACTTCTTAAGTATAAATGAAGAGGTTGTTTCAGTTTGTGCTTTATAATATTTAATATCGATCTTCCCCGCCCCTATGATTTCTTCACATGTTACATCAACTCTAGGTATTGGCGTACTGGATTCAACACCCGGTGTAATGGAAGCAATTATCCCCATTCCATGGAATGTACCACTGCAGTCCAAAGTGATCAGGTTATGATCGACATTATCCGCTGAAAATTGGATAAGGCCATCACCAAATGTATCTGGTATGTAAGTTCTTTTTGAAACAGCAGCACATGATTCAAATTTGGACACCTCGAAGTAGGATGCACAAAAGCCAAGACTGTTTAGTACATCTATCAGAAATTTAGATGCAAAATGATGACGAAGCTGCACACCTAAACCGATCTGTAATGGTGCCATCAATACTCGGGGTCTCACTGCTTGCATCATCGTCTGTCCAATTGACGAAACTTTCGTATCGTTTTTTCTATTTCCCAGTAGTGTTGTCAAAAAACATTTAAGTGACTCTGGTAAAAATTCTAGATTAGATTCATCTGATGACAGTGAAAGTGGATCTGGATAAGTAGATTTATTTGTTTTAACAGTCTTTATGTCACTGCAAAGAAGTTTTGCGGCCGTTTCGATGATCCTAATCTGTTTCTCCTTGAGGTCTTCCTCTTTCGGTTGGCTGTAGAAGTTATGAAGAATTTCCGAGGCTGTTGATCTAAATGTCACAACATTCTGTTTTCCATTTATTTCTGCTATAACAATGGACTTACCAAAATACTCTAACAGTTTTTTCTTCATGTAAACGAAACTATATGGCTCATCAGTACAGTATTCCTTCATCTTCATTACAAGATCTGATATTGTGATTTGTTCATCATCATTGTTTTCCAAATATTCTACTACTTTCAGGAATGCTTTCATCTGATTTAGATTTTCTGGTCTTCCTACGCTCAATCTCTGGTTTTTCAAATTTGGCTCGGACTGCAGTTGTTTAGGAATTTGTTTTCCAGTTCTGAAATTAACATTGCATACTTGATGGTATACAGCATCGACAGCTGGGAGATCTCTTCCAAACTCTATTCGCTTTCTTACTTCATTGCCCCAATCATCCCCTCTTTCAGAGCAAATTGATGCTATAGTACGCTGAAAATCAAAAGTATGTACAGGGAAGCAGTCCAGGCTTCGCTTATTTCCATCAGTTTTGACCATCTGTGAACAAAAAAGACAATGGTCTTTAAATGAAAAGGCGTTTGCTTTTGAACGCAGAGATAATGTTTTGTCCTCAAGGACATGTGTAGGTACACTTTCATGGCGACGTATTTCTTTGTGTCTGCAGAAATCTCGCCTACAATTTTTATGAACTTTTTGCCCAGGATGTGTTATTATACCTGCATTAAGAATTTCACTAGATTTATTAATTGTATCACAACCCTTTTCGCGTAAAACTGTCAATTCTGTTCCATTGTCTAATGATTTTGAACAAAACACACATAAACTTGATAGACTCTGTTCCATATTCAAATCTTTCATCAAAAAGTGCAGTAATCCTAAATGAAAGGAAATAATAATAAAGCTTGGTTCTTCTAATATTTGCTAAATATTATTATTATTTTTTAAAATTATTATTATTTTTTTTTTTTTGGCTAAAAGATGCAAACACATAAAATTAATTAAACTACCGTTAACTTTTAGATTCAATCAATATGACTGCACTGGGCTGTCGTACTTTTTTATTTTGGACAGAGTCTAGGTAAACACATCGATAAAAACGTAAATAATCAGCGACATATCAGAGAAATACTTTGGTTTTCTTTGTAAAACGATAATTCTAATTAATATGTTGAATGTGAGTATTATATTATTGACAGTTTAAGTATTTTTAACAAAATTCTTTATTATGGGGGATATGCGTCTGCTACGATCCATTGAAACATAATGATACTGTTTTAGCTAATACTATTGATAGTTGCGTATCGGAATAAAGTAATTCCTGTAAAATATTATAAATATATTGAATTAGTATAGAATACTTACATAATATTAGCAGATTATCATCCGTCGTTATGTTGTTATGACGTCATGTTCCGTAGGCCTATTGCATATGGAGGGGACATTACGTTATAATGAATTTCGTTTAAGGAGAATTTAAATAATTCGCAGAAAATTACTATACAGTAACTAATCAATGGCGAATTTTTATAGATTAATAACAGAACATAAATGAAACTTTCTATGCATTTATTTCTTCTTTTGCAATTTGTTTCGGGTCCTGTAGTTCATTGACTGGACTACCACCCCAACTTACATGTATGTCCATTTAATATTTGTGATATTGCCTTTTTTTGACCATTTTGATTTTAAAAGAATAAACACTAACTTGGAAACACATAAGAAAGTAATGCATTTTGTAAAATGGAGTGAAACCCTGTAGTGACTAGTGAGAAATATAAATTACTTTCTGCAAACAGGTTGCAGTTGTTAAATTGACGATCTAATATCATTCTCAGTCATTTGGCACTGAGCACTTGTTGGAGAAAATTTGGTTGACTTTTTTTTTCTCCCAAATAATGCTGAAAAAAATCTCATAGGAAAATGTCTGAAATATCTTAGCATTACAGAAAACAATCTCACCTGTTGTCTGCTTGTCACAGTGGCATATTTATATTACTTGATTGGCATGTTTAAAGTGCTGAATGTTGTCCGCTTGTATTTGATTGTGTAATCATATATCGAGAGGTAACCTGGCAATATATTGCACAGAGAGGAATTTAAGATTAAATTTAAAAAAAGAAAGTTGTCTGAAAAAAGACCTTGTCTGCTGCATATGTTTTTCTGGTGCAAGTTGTGTCTATCATTTGTGAACTTTTACCATGCATGTTTGACTTGACTTGATGTTAATTTAAGTCACAACTGACTTCCTAGTATGTTACATATAATTATAATACTACACAGTATTGATTTTACAGGGGGAATAAGAACATCACTTTGACTCTGTCCTGGAATGTCATTCCCAATGCTGGCACCCTACCCAAAGTAATGGGAGATGGCTCACACAAGTTTAAGTTTCCAGATGAGTACAGTCCAAATCGATTCTAGTCCGGTACGTAATGGAGGGGGTTCACAAGGCAGCGATATACAGATCTGTGTGGACGGCTGGTCTAATTCCTCGTTATGTGTAAATGAAGTGCTTTATTTCATGGAGGCCATTTTGTAAAATTAAAAACATCAAGAGGTTATTGAAATGATTTTTTTTTTTAAAAAAATAGAAGATTGTTTAAAATGATTTTTTTTAAAAATGAAAGTCAAGTTTTGGTATTTCAAAGAAAAATTTTAATACATGTACTATGATTTGTTTGTATGTATTTAGTGTTTAGTTTTCATGAGAATGTTATGAGAATGTTATGAAATGTAAGTGTAAGAATGCTTTGTGAGTACATGTATTTGAACTGTGAATCTGTACCTGAGGTGATGGTATTGTGCACGGTGTTTTAATTATTTGGTGTGTATGTGAGTATAACTTCCAAAGGATGTGATTTTTTTTTGAGAGAATGAGTGAGTTAAAAATCTTGATATATTAAACCTACGGTGATTCATGTTTGTGGAAAAGATTGAGTATATGTACATGTTTTGTGTTCATTTTATTTAGTATCATCAAAGTTTCAATGATGAAATGATTGATTGATGCAATTTATGGAAATACATGTATTGCGTTGAATTGAGAATTTGAATTTGAAGAAAAAATAATTTACACTGTATACCTGATGAATCAAGAACAAGTATTCAAATGTAAGCTTTATAAAGGAATTATTCCTGAGACATCAGTGTACACATGCATGTTTTTTATCGAGATTGTTTTCTAATCATTTACTGTGACTGAAAAGAACTTATCTCCATTTCTTATGTCAAAGTACATGTACATTGTAGTAGTGTATTAGGACCCTAAAGCTATCAAAATTTTTGGACTTGCAATTTCTTCCTATATATGCTTTTGGGGAAGATGGAAGAGCTCAAATATGAAGGTATTCCAAGTGTGAAAAAAATAAAATGTTTATGTATCTGAAAAAAACTAGTGTTTAATCATTTGTATTTCATCTCTGACCCAAGTTCGAAATATCAGCATGATCAGACGTATTCCAAACTTTTTTTTTACGATTTTGATATTTTATGTCCCAGGAAAACGTTAGAACTGTAGAATGGGTGCCATGACAAAAACTGGAAATTTTTCCGTCTCCATTCCAACCGAAGTTGATTTTCAATACTTGCGAATTAAATGCCGAAATCACAATTTATCAAAAGTACAATGCTTCTAGTACTCACCAATATTGGTGAAAAGAAAACATCACCCTACATTTGGCATTTTAACATGCAGGAAATGAAAACTAAGCTTGACTTAGTTTTCATAATGGCACGGATCTGACGTTTTTGTGGCTCGTAAAATATTAAAACCCGTGAAAAAAAGCCAGGAAATGTTACATATTTGGACCACTCTCACCCACGAAGGAAAAGAAAGCTACACGTATATCGTGTAGTTTATATTTAATAAAAATATTGGGGTACATGTATACATAATATGCGTGTACTCAATAATCCGAAACAGAACTGCATTATGCAGATCTGTCTGTTATTGCACATTCATGGTTGTAATGTGACCCTGTCGTTTGAAACAACTTTGGAGTAAAGATTTACTTTAGATATCTTAAAATCTCTAAAATTTTGGCATTGTTACGATGCAGCAAGGAACGGGGTTCGATAGCTGTAGACATCAAAAGTGTAATACATTGTATTTGATTCAGAAAGGATTTGACTAGTTAAAGCAGTTCACGACACATTTCTCGTAAGATGCATCCACTGACAAAGTTCTAGGTTGTACTTCAAGCAAGGAGTGGACACAAACTGACAAATTGTATGCACAGTAATTGTTTTTCAATTAAATTGAGTGTCGGCAACCTACTTTTTTTTTTTTTTATCACGAAACACTTCTGATAATGCAATATTAATTTTTGTTACAGCCCTTTCCTCCAATGCAACAGCATGCCTGAAGTAGTGCAATTCTCTGTTATCTTTGGACTTTCAGTAAGGCGTGGTATTCTCGACACTCCATTATTAGCGTCTGAAATTTACACATCTTTTCATTCACTGAAATATACATAGGATAGAATTCGGGCTAATGTCAACAAGTGTAGCAATAATCCAATGAAAGCGTTTCTTACGGCAGAGATGGGGCTTAAGTCGTCTCATTGTTGTCAGCAACAATTTAAAGTTGCCATTGTTATTAATTTCTGAACCAATGAGAATCTATTCACCATTTACCTTAACCTTATTTCTCTCCGTGCCAGGAGGCACACAAGGCCTAAACATCTCTTCCACTGGGGTCGGTCTGAGGCTGCACGGTGTATAGTGTTCCAGGAGTTCCAGCCAGCATTGTTTTGCTCCACCTTATATTGCCAAGTTGTATTGGGGCGACCTCACTTCCCTCTCCTTTCAGGCGTCCACCCGAGGGCCACAACCCAGTCATCCGTTGGATCCTTTCTAAGCACATAGCCGATCCAATTCCTTCTCCTCTTCCTTACCTCGCTACTAATGCTTTCTGCTTCTGCCATCTCCAGAACTGTCTTGTTTGGGATATTCTGCTGCCATCTGACGTTAAGGATCCTTCTGAGGCACTTGGTCTGAAAGATATCAATCTTCTTTTTCTCTGTCTTGGTAAGCTTCCACCTCTCACATCCTTTTAACAATACAGAGAGGGCCAGGTTCTTAAAAAGGGAGACTTTTATCTTTCTTTTGATGTCTGTAGTGTTCCAGATATTGGCTAGCCTCCTGAAGGATACACTGGCCAGTGCTATCCTCTTCCTGATGTCAGGAGTTCCTCCTCCATCCTTGGTGACATTAGCGCTGAGGTAGGTAAAGTTGTCCACCTCGTCGGCTTCGCTGTTTCCAAATGTCAGACTGATTTCACTCTTGCTATTTATCTTCATCACTTTGCACTTCTAGGCATTCAGCTTCAACCCAACTTTTGCGGAGTTTTCTTCCAGTTCTGTTGTCTTAGACTGAAACTGGTTCATTGCTGATGACAGTAGGGCAATGCCGTCTGCAAATTCAAGGCCTTTAAGCATAGTGGTGAAGTCCCATCTAATTCCTGTTCTCTTTTTTCTGACCGTCTGTTGCATCATCTAGTCTATCACTAGGAGGAACGAGAGGCCTGGCATGCAGCATCCTTGTTTGACACCAGTCTCCATAGGAAAAGGGTCTGTGGTCTCGTTGTCATCAATGACAGATCACTGAAAATTGTCATGCAGGGCTTTGACCATCGTAATCAGTTTTCTGGGTATTCCATATTTCTTCATAATGAACCAAAGGCTGTCTCTGTGCACCGAGTCGAAACCTTTCTCAAAGTCTAAAAATGGATGTACAGTGTAGCATTTTACTCGTTGACTTGTTCCAGGATGTTCCTAAGGATGAAGATCTGATTGACAATCCCTCTCCCTCTCCGGAATCCTGCCTGCTCTTTCCTCAGGGTGCGGTCAACTCCAGCCTGTATTCTGTTGATGATGCCCTGTTGAGTGCTTTGCTGGCTAGGAGCAGCAATGTGACTCCCCTCCAGTTGCTGCAGTCCTGTAAGTTGCCTCTCCTGGGAATTTTACAGATCAGTCCTCTGGTCCATTCTTTGGGCATCTTTTCCTCCTTCCATATCTGGTCAAAGGTGTGCTTCAACTCCTGGCTGCTCTTATCAATGTCTGCCTTTAACAATTCTGCAGTTATATGATCTGCTTCAGGGACCCTCCCATTCCGAATCGTCTTCAGTGCAGTCCTTATTTCCTGTGTGGTGGGTGGATCAACCGAGATGTCCTTCTCTTCTTCTTCCTCATGTTCATCTTGTGGTGGTGACTCTGGAGTGTCCCTGTTTAGTACTTCTTCAAAATAGTCCCTCTATCCGGAAAGCCTTGCTTCTTTATTTTTCAGCAGCTCTCTATCTTTGCTCTTCACCGCTGCTGTTTGTTTATTTCTGTTTTTTGTCAGCTGCTTTACTATGCTGTACAGTTCCTTCTGCCTCCCGTTCTCCTCTTGTCTTCTCGCGCACTTTTCTTGACTGCTTTGAACCCCCCCCCCCCCTGTAATTTTCCTTCAGCCTTGTCTTGACTCTTTCTGATTTTGTGCTCTCTATTTTTGTCTTGATGTCTTTTCTTTCATGTATCAACTTCCAGGTGTTTTCGCTGATTCAAGGTTTACTTTTGCTCCGTTACTAGCAGACCTATTTTTGTATTCACATGAGGCAGAATTTGTCCAAAATCTTATGCGTGATAAGAAGAAAACACTTGCTGTGGCCTTCAACTCAACATTAAGATATATCGACGACGTATTGTCATTTAACAATGGTATTTTCCATTCCTATTTCGATACGATATATCCTGGTGACCTTGAAATAAATGATACCACAGAGTTTGACACATCTGTTTCATACTTGGATATTTTACTTGAAAAGACGTTAATGGTAATCTAACAACCAAGGTATATGATAAACGTGATGACTTTAACTTTTCTATCGTCAACATCACTAACTTATGCAGCAATATACTGGTACCTTCATCACCTGCATACGGCGTTTATATATCTCAGTTGATTCCATACGCAGAAGCATGCATGTTCTACGTATGAACAATTTCTAAAAGAGGCAAATTATTGACAAACAAGTTGATGAAACAAGAATATCAGCAGTGTCGTTTAAAGTCATCATTTCGTTGATCTTTGGTTGATACAATGACCTTGTCAGCAAATACAATTTATCATTGAGTCGAATGCTGACTGACGTTTTTCATACTAATTGTTAGTCTATTATTTATACACTGAATTGGATTTTCCCGTTATTTCCCGATCATGACGAGGAGGACTCGGCGGGTGTGACCGGTCACCAGGGGATGCTCACTCCTTCATGGCACCTGATCCCACCTCTGATGTTTTGGAGGTCCGTGTTTGCTCTGCTCCTATTTTGTATTGTTCTATGGACTTTGGTATTGAATACTGTTCGTTATCTCCATATCCTTCATTTTGCCTTTCCTGTAGCCAAGTACTTCTGTTGCTGAGTTCACATATGCCATCTTCTGCTGGTCCCAAAATTTCTCGACATCTTCAGAATTTTCTCTGTGCTCTTCTTATTTCTCTCTCATGCAGTCATTGAACTTAGCTTTTACTTCGTTGTTTTTGAAGCGTTCTACATCCAATCTTGGTTTCATCTTGTTCTTATTCTTGTGTATGCTGAGCCGTAGCCTGATTCGGGTCTTCACCACGTAGTGATCGTTATTGGCATCCGCTCCCTTCTGAACCTTGGTGTCAAGAACAGAAGATCTCCACTGTCCACTGATGAGAAGATGGTCAATCTGGTTTTTCGCTGTTCCAGTAACAAACACCCATGTTGCTTTGTGTATGTTTTTGTGGGAAAACAATGTTCAAACAAGTTTGTTGGTCTGACTAAATTCACATAGTCTTTCTTCATTTTCTTTCTGTGTTCCCAGTCCATGGATACCCTTAGTTCTTTCATATCCATTATTGTCACTCCCTACCTTTGTGATTAGGTCCCCCATGATAATAATTATACATCGTTCTTATTACATCCATGCATGGTCTTCGTAACTCCTGATAGAATTAGTCTTTCTCCTCCTCTTCCTTTTCATTATGTGGCGCATATGCTTGGATCACTGACACTCTTCTGTATCTTGAATAGAATCTTGCTGTCATGATTCTCTTACTGATTCTCTTACTGACGGATGTACATTCCATGAGTGATTTCATTGCACGCTTGCTGATCATTATGGCAACTTCTCCCTCACGTAATTCTTCATCCCCGCTGTATATGACGGTCTGGTCCGAGGCCATTCTCATCTTACCAGCTCTCTGTCCATCTGCACTCACTGATTCCCAAAATGTCCTGTTGGTATCCTTCCATCTCTCTCGCAATTTGCGCTGAAGCTCCTCCTCTATACATTGTTCTCACATCCCAGTGTCCGATGGTGAATGTTTGTTTGGGTGTCACAAGGGATCTAGTTGGACACTGGGCTTCATTAAGGCTTTCACCCTTCGTCGTCTTACTGCCACTAATGGCGGTCCCCACTGGAGGAGGTAGTTGGCCTCCTGCCCAAGTCCCATGCTTGGAGGACCAGTTGTTTTCTGTCAGGGTGTCCCTCCCTTTTGCTGCATTGGTCCACGGCACCTTCTTCAGTCTATCCGGTGCACCCCTCACTTAGGTAGGGATCCCCTATACGCCACCTGGGGACGCCATTTGAAAGACTTTAATTACGTAGCGCCGAGAATGCCACGCCTTATTGAAATTTCAAGGATGACAGAGCATTGTTCTAATTGCTCTAAGCCTTATGTTTTGGGACGATTTGACTAATACAAGAAATTTTCCTATCTTGCTTTTTGCTATCAACAAACTTACTTTGCCAAAAAAAATCGCCCTGATTCTACACACAAAATATTAAAAAGATGCTGAAGATCCTCATCGACAACATTTAAATAGTCTTTTGAGACCAGTTCTCTTTCAAATAACTGTATTTCAACAGGGATTAATTGTGCTTTTTTTAAAGGCTTACCTGTTTTTATATTTTTATACAAAAACTTCTACACGAGAAGAAAACACTTGCTCTTGCTTTAAAGTCGACATTGATAAATCAAAAAAAAAATTTATTAATTAACAATTATTATTTCCATTCTTATGTCTACTCAATATAACCCGGGGAATTTGAGTTAAAGAGTAAGGCATATGGTGTTAACTACTCCAAACTTTTCGATACTCAAGAGCATGCTCCGCGTACGATCAATTTTAGCCAACAGTATTCAAGCTCAAAAGTTCATTAAACAATGCAAAATTGGAGTTGAGCAAACACGGACCTCAAAATCATCAGAGGTGGGATCAGGTGCCATGGAAGAGTGAGCATCCCCTGTCTGTCACATCCGCCGTTTGTTTCTTGTCATGATCGAAAATCCGTCGACAATTGATGTGTATATAATGGCCTAACAATTAGTAACATTAGTCAGCATATGACTTAAAAATTGTATTTGCTGACAAGGTCATTTTTTTACGAAATGATAATTTTATACGAGACTGCTTATATTCTTGTTTTAGCAATTTGTCTGTCAATATTTTTAGAAATTGTTCTTACGTAGAACATGCTCTTGCGTATCGAATCAACTGAGAGATATAAATCTCGTATGCAGGTGACGAGGATATATTTCTGCATAAATAAGGAAAGTTGATGATGAAAAAGTTAAAGTAATCACGTTTATCATAGAGCTTTATTGTTTGATAACCATAAACGCCTTTTTCTAGTAAAATATCTAAATATGAAACAGATGTTGCAGACTCGTGGTATCTTTTAAATAAGTTAACCTCGTTTAAACTCTGCATTTCGCACATTATATGCATATGGCCGATATTATTAATAAAAAAAATCAAGTTGTTAGCAAATATACATGTATTTGGTCGTATTTTGGCTGACTTGATTAATACCCTTTGTTAGGCCTTTGTTTTTATACTAAATTTGACTACAGAAAGTTCCTTCTATCTCATAAATACATAGGCTCATGGCGCGTGTGACAAGTCAGCAGGGGATGTTTACTCCTGCTAGTCACCTGATCACACCTCCTGAATTTCCATGGGTCCGTGTTACATGCTCTCTTGGCTATACATGTAGATTTTTTTAGATCACTGTTTGTTCAATTTGTTAGGTATTAATAGCCATTCTCTGTAACCACTTGAACTTCGTTGCCACGCATGGTCACGGATTTTGATGAAACTTCACCCATGCTGAGTACTTGACATCAGAAACAAATATCAAACAAAATTTCGTTGCTATGTGTCTCGGTTGCTATGACAACAGCCGGAAAAGTTTGAAAAATCGAGATTTTCAGTCACTTTAAATCTTGACTGTGGCTTAATAAAAACTAGAAAAAGCAAACAAACCATTCTCACAAAAACATGACACCTTGTTGTCACTTATACTGTAAAGCAACTGTTTAGAATATATCTCTAAGTAAGTGGTAACCAAGGGTACATTTGGAATACATTTAAAAGGCTGAAATATGCTGAAAAACACTACGTATTAATAAATGGTAGGTGTTACATGCTCAAACTCAATCAACGACTTAAAAAAAATGAAAATGTTTGACCTTAAGTACATAAGTGTAAGCAATATTATTCTAAAAATAACTTTAAAGGTTGCTATGGAAACACAGTGTTACCATGCAAAACCTGTAACTAAGATTGGGTTAATGCTACTGTCTTGAGGAAAAACATGAAAATTCAAGACTGGCAAAAATGCATTCTTAGGACCTTGCAACACCAAAACCATAAGAAAAATTGAGTATAATTGCTACTTTGCAGTGTTACCATGGAAACAAAGAACCAGTGCTTAAAAGTGATTTATTTTTCGCTGCATTAAGAATTAAATTGCCATTTAATCAAGAAACAAATTAAAGGATTCAGCTTGAATAGTACTTATCTGTTAGAACTGAAGTTGAATATCATATATTGATAAAATTTGATAAAGAAAACAGCACTGTTGCTATGGTTACCAAGAAGGGAAAATGTTCGATTTTGTGAACTTTATATCAGTATTAAGCCCTGTGTGCCAACTTCTTGCATCCACTTGGAGATTGGATGATAGTCAAAATTAAAAGTCAGGTTAGCTGTTAATAAATATCAATCATAAAAGTTTTGGGAATCTATATTTGAGGGTACGTATCCAAGGAAAGAAAATATTTTTCAGGTTTTTTAGGATATTTTTTCTGCTTATTTCCATAGCAACGCTCTATTTAAAGAATCTAATCTGAATTTTTTCAAATGGGAAAACTAGGAGCACACCAACATCTTTAAAAATTGATCATTAGTTATGAGGAAATGTGCTTTTTTAAAAGATAGGATCAGATTTAAACATACAGAGTGTTACTTTGAAGGCTGTCTGTGGTATAAAAACCTTGGCAACCATTGCCAACCAAAATGAAATATCATATTTTGTTCTTGGTATATGTTTCAAGGCTCTTTTTTCTATTATTTGGTCAATTTCATTCTATAATTGCTTTTTATTTTTACGTGTATGACTTTATAAATTTCAATAAATATTTTTTTTTACTTTTGAATACTTTGTTACCATAGTAACGTATGTAATAGTTAATTTACCAAACATGTTTATCATGCATTTGAGACATCTGACCTTAAACTTTTGGAAACAGTCATTGCCAATTGTTTGCTTTGCCGCAAATGTTAACTATGGGGCTCTAAACGTGATAAAAAATGCCATTTTTCGAACTTTAAGACATGTTGCCGTGGTAACTATAAAACATAGAAACCAGTTTTTGCCTGATTTCAGTTTAGGGTATCAATGACTTTTATCATAGAGAGTTTGGAGAAATTCTGAGACTATGCGTGCCACAGCTCCTATATAAAATTTCAAATCATTACAGAGAATGGCTCTTAATTTCTAAAATGCGGCCAAGATAACTTTATTTTTCATTTCCGAAGATGGCGAAGAAATCAATTATCCCCCTCACAAAAAGTATGACGCATATGTTTCACGGAAAACGACGAATCTCATGTCATAAACGATAAAACAAGAGACTAGATTACAACTGATGATATTTACTTCTCTTACGGTAGAAATTCAGCCAGTTTTCTTTATTCATTTAAGACAATGAGGCAATATTTACTTTAATGTGATTATGGTGTATTAAATTTTCGAACAAAAGGATATGCAATCTGTCTCCTTTCAACAATAAACGAATAGTAATCACATTTCTTACCGGGACATACAGAGGAAATGCTTTACAAGGTTTTCATCAATGGATAATTGTTACAAATTTTATTAAATTTAAACTCAAGAGTAAACAAAATCCATTTTACGATGACAGTCTGTAATCAGATTAAGAATGGAGAGATCGAATTTTCGCCCACATGCAAGACTGGATGGAGAGTTTCTAGCAGTATTATATTTCTGTATTGAGATACCGATTGATTCAAAGCATTTTTTCAGTTTGTCCAGTCAATTTTCAAAGTAATCGCTTTTAAAGGTTACATCTTACATTACAATTAATATTTTTGTTGATATTTGAGAGTCTCCATACTCAAAACCTGAAATATGCCCCATTGCACCATTTACAAGTCCATCTTCAACATTGATATTTCTCGTCAACATCACTCTAGCATTTACTGAAAAAAGTAAAGAAGCAGAGAGCCCATCTGTTCTTGTCCTTATGAAAGGTTTCTCACGTAGAGTCAGCTTTCCTGTAGTATTGTCTTTCTGATACTTCAGCAGTATCTATCAATTCTCCACAATTTAATCGCAGCATTTTCAGTATTATGTTCATTTGTTTCTTCATTTTATAGGATATACATGGAGTGCTTCATCTGGTCCTTCCCTAATGCATTCTTTAACATTGATATTGCCTCTTGCGATAGTGGTTCCTCTAGTGTTCGAATCCGCAGTGAATTCAAAACTGAAGCAAATGCAGCGTCGTCGCGTTGTCTCATAATTTCCTCCAACTCAACGATTTTGAAGAAGTCTAACCAGTAATCTACAGGATATTCACCATTTTCTTCAGCACACATTTTCAACCTTTCGTTGTTTCACAGGAGGCAGTTGGTAAAAATCTCCAACAGCTATGACTGAAATACCACCAAAGGGTTCCTTGCATTTTTTGATTTGCACCAGGCGTTCATGAATGTAGTACAAAAGTCGCTTGTAAACCATCGATACTTCATCAATGATTAAAATCTGCAAAGAAGCTAACCTTGACCTCATTGCACTTAAACTTTGTTCTTGCAGCGGTTCATATGGAATGCGTAGAGCTTTAGTTAAGGAAAAAACGTGATGAATTGTGCTTCCCCCAATATTAAAAGCTGCAGTTCCTGTAAAAGCTGTCAGAAGAACAGACAAATCTGAAGGAGACGAAATTGTTTTCTCGAAAAGTCTGGAGGCTTCATACTGTATAGTTTTAATCAAATGGCTTTTTCCTGTCCCTGCACCTCCAGTCACAAAAATATGTAATGGTTCTACTTTCTTCCCAGCGACTTTTTTCAAACACCATTCACGAACCAAGTAGAAAACCTGCTTTTGTTTTTCATTCAAACTTCGCAAAAAAGGAAGGATTTCTTGTCTTGAGGTAGAATTTTCCCTAATATGATATATCATATCTGAAGAGTTCTCATGTTCAATTTCATGAGTGACTTCTGGTTCTCTATTTTCTGATTTTTCTGTTCGTCTCTTTTTGTTAAGGCATTCTTCACGATTCTTTTCAGTTTCTGGACACAGGTTAGCCCAAGCATCTTCAGGTTCGCCATAAATTTCTAAAGCTTCTTGGGCATTTTCAAGGGCATCCTCATTCTGTGAGAATATAACCCTATTTTTTTCAACTACATTTCTGACAGATTGCAATCTGTTTTCACTTCCTATTCTCACAAACCCATTTTCAAAAAATGTCTGATAAAAGTCAAATCCAGGTGGTTTCAGCTGATCTTGAGTCCAATACGGAAGGAAAAGTTGCAGTATTGATTGAAAATACTTTTCTGGTGCATTTTCTGGGTTAAATCTAGGATATCTTACTACAGCTGGCTTAGCTCTAGTTCTTTTCTGAATGTAACCATGACCTTTCTTTAGTTCATAAACACCTTCTTTTTCTCCCTGGGGAATCTGAGATTTTGCAAGAACACGATACTCGGAGCAAAATTCTGCAAGACACATTTCAGGGAAAGGAGGTAGATCTGGACGATTTTCATATCTTTCCACTATATTTGTCATCCAAATGCTGTCGTCATCATCTTCCAAATCAATTTCACTATTTTGTACACTTTTTATTTGTGAAAGAGGTTTACTCAGTCGAGTTGGATTTTCACCAATAGGAACAAAAACAACTTTTCTTGAACTCTCTTTCATTTTTAGATTGCAAATTCTGTATACTGCTTCTTGGGCACTTACTTCTCTATGATTGAGATAAGCTGATCCAATTCTCTTCATCGTTTGACGTGCACTTAAGTTTCCTTCTGCAGATTCTACTTGCGTTTGTTTCAGCAGCATTCCCATTTCCCTTTCTGACTTTGAAATGTATGAAATTATATATACAATGCAGCTGAATGGATCAAAGATATACTGTATGTCCATATTTGCATCCCAGCATTTGAGAAGACATGTGTTATATTGGTTTGTCCACATTTCATCTGGATTTCGTTTCAAGATAGTAGTTGATTTTGCAGATAATACCCTATGTGCTTCTTCATAAGACTCCCAGATAACTGTATATTGGAGAATATTTCCTCTGTTGTCTTGCATCCATTCATATCATCAAGAACTTCATCCCAAACACGCAACAAAATATCTTTTGCTTGAGATTTAGACAAACCTTTGCCATCCTCCAACTCCTCAATATCTTTTTCACTTTGCCTTGTGATAAATGTTCTTTCTGATGGTGGTCTTGGAAAGTGGAATCTACAGTCTGTTCCCTTTCTCCTACAGGATTTTGAGTGACTTTTGCTGTGTTGTTGAACACCTAGAACAATTCTTCGAAGCTCTGCGTCATCATTTTCACAAGGTAAAGCACATGTAATATATCTATCAATGAAATCACAAACAGTTTCCTCAGTGTCTTCATCAATTTTCGGTGGGTTCTCAACCCAGTACAAACAGTGCATGTGTGGAGAACCCCTTTGTTGAAATTCTACTCTCACAAAATAGTCAATAACATTCCCTATTGGTTTTGATGGTGATAAAATTACATGCCTTTGAAACATATGGAATCTATGTTCAAACATTCTTGCCACAGTAACTGGATTGCTTCTCAAAATTTCACTTTTTTCTGACCAATCTAAATCAGACGGGGATCTAGGATCATTATCATGATGCAAAATTGATCCAATAATTTCATCCCATCTGAACTCAGCCGCCGAAAATGAACAAAACCAAGTTGGAATACCTAGCTGTCGAAGCATTGCAAAAAGATCTTTCTGAGTAGCTGACCAATACGCAGGAGTTCCTCGAATAGGTTGCATAAAGCGTAAAGCCTCATTATTCTTAAGGAGATTAGACAGAACATCTGGATTCTGTAACATTTCAGATGTCATTGCCTTTCCAGTATCAAGCTTTGATAAAGACTTTCGGATTGAAATTTGTGTTTTCTCAATTACTTGGTTTAATTCTGACATGTATTGAGAGAAGAAGATGTAATTTGTGTCTTTAGCAAATCTGTTATCTGCATTCATAAGTCTGTTGTTAAAATATCTTGATAGAGTTATCTTTACATCTCGATTTTCATTCCAGGAAAAGTTTCCACTTGGAAATAAATGTGGAAAAGTCTTTGCTTTGTTACCTTCTTCTTGCAACATTCGAATTGGATTTTTTCCTTCACTTGGTGCTATATTATAAATATCGTCAAAGTAATGATCGAGAACTTCTTGCGCAACATCCACAGGCTGTAAGCATGTATCAGTAACAACCTCTGAAGTCTGATCAATCTCACCTTCTTTCATTTCCTCGTCTTCATATTCAGTAGTCTCATCAGGTAGCAAATCATTTTGGTCACTATTTTCCTCCCAATTGGTATTGATTTTAACATCCTGATACCATTTGTTCTTTTTCTTTAAATAATCAAGAGCCATGTTTATGTGATTTGGATTGACAAATTGGTATTCATAATATTCCTTGTAAGCTAGTTTGCGTTTCAGTTTAACTCTTAACAAGAGATTGTCATCGTGACTTCTTGGTAAACTTGTTGCCTTTTTTATATTTGATGGCACACAAACAACGGGCCCATGTACATTTCTTTGACCACCTTTTGGAAGAGCCATAACTTTCATAAAAGGGATATGCAAAGCAATTAAATGCTGCTCCAAACTGTTTAAATTACCTAAATCATTAGGAATTTCCTCCAGTGACATTTTATTAACAGCTGCTTCTGCTGGAATATTACCACTTAATATTTTCCTATGACAAGTAAAACATATCCACAATGATGACTGTGCACAATGCATTGGACAAGACAATGTACACTCATGACAATATTGCTTTTGTATACATTCCTTTGCTATTTCACGTGCTTGATTTCTTTCTTTGTACATTTCAAGAGTACATCCTTGAACTTGGTGTTGAAACAATAAACGATGACAACAGCAACATGTGTATTCTGGACCATTTCTTACACTTTCTCTGAAAAATGCCAAAACTTCTTCTTCATCTTCAAGCTTTTCTTTCAGTGCTCTTCTCTGATTAAAAACTGTCTCTTTTTTCTTCTTTTTCTCATCAGCACTAAAATGATATTTTATTTTATTATCTGTCTTTACCTTCTGTTTATATACTTCATCATTCTTGTACTTCTCTGTACTTCTGTGCCTAACATCCATTCGGTGTACTTCATCATTCTTGTACTTCTCTGTACTTCTGTGCCTAACATCCATTCGGTGTACTTCATCCTTCTTGTACTTCTCTGTACTTCTTAGCCTAACATCCATTCGGTGTACTTCATCATTCTTGTACTTCTCTGTACTTCTTTGTCTAACATCCATTTGGTGAACTTCATCATTCTTGTACTTCTCTGTACTTCTTTGTTTAGCATTCATTCTGTGTACTTCATCACACTTGTATTTTTCTGTACTTCTTTCTTTTACACTCTCTCTATGCACTACATCTGAACTATATTTCTCAATGCTTCTTTTCTTCATATATTGTTTATGATCTTCATCAGTTTTATACTTTCTTTTGCTTGCCTCCTTCAGTGTCGACTTGTGTTCTGCATCCAAAGAGTATTTTTCCACACTCCTTTCTTTTGCTTTTGCTTGGTAAATTTCATTACATCTATATCTATATTTTCCATCTGCGATTGCCTTTAATCTAAATTCCAAGTCATTCTTGTACTTAAGATTTTTTGATCTTAATCTCTTTTCCTTACAATTTACATTCTTCAGTTTGAATTCATGATCTTTGCCTAATTTGTTTGTTGATGAAATGACACGTACATTCCTCATGCGGTTTCGATTTCTGCATCTTTTCCTGTATTCCTCTTTACCAGTATGTGTTTTTATGGGACCAATTTTTTCATTCTCAGCAACTGTCAGCACTACATTATAATGATTCAGATTCTCATGATCTAGATAAATTGACCCTATAGACTGAATATTCGTAGTAGGTTCCATCAATTGTCTTGAGTATGTAATCCAATGATTTTCTGTATATGTGTGTATATCAATGCTCAATAGATGACAAACAGCAAGTATTTCTAGTTCAGTTGCCCACGAACCATCATTTGACATGTTTGTTAGAGAAAAATGATTTTCTACAGAACTTTCTGCCTGTCTAACAAAAGGTTTGAACAATATACTATTGCGGAGAAGGTGTCGACACACTATTGATCGAATTGCATAGTGATAATCCTCCAATCCAGTCAAACAAAATGAAATAGCTCTGAAGAAACAATTACCATCCCTTTGAATTTCAACACACTCAATAGGTGCACCCACCTCTCGAACATGACAATTTTGTACATCATTATCAATTCTATTTGAATGTGGTATTCCCATAATCTGACAAAGCTGTTCTTTTATACTTTGAGATATTGGAAAAAATGTAATATTTTGACTTTCACTGTAGTAAACAAATTCAACATCATCATCCTCAACTGACTCAGTATGTACAATAGAAATGTTTGCGTTTTCTTGGAATGCCATATTTGGGTCTTCATTTTTCTGAGCGATTTCTAAGTGCTCAGTTTTATCAGTAGATGCAAAGTGCCTAACTGAACAATCCACCCTTGTTATTTCACATTGAGTAATTCCAGAAAATCCCATTGATAATGCTAATGACAAAATGTGATTGCAAATGTTGTAAACTGATTGATATAGTATCCTTGTACTCTTTCCATTTGAACTCATACACCCTGATGATGTTCTTGAATGTGAATCAAATGTAAAATAACCATCTTCTGTTTTTCCAACCAGAAATGTATTTCCCCTGAAACACACAAAACACCCACTTGATTCTCCAAGAGCAATCTGCAGTGCATCTAACAATGAATGTGCATTAAATTCATCATAATTGGGCTCTGCATCAGACAAATTTATCAGACTGCATAAAGGTTCATGTGCTTTGAACTCGAACATTGTATCAAAACACTCAAAAAATTGCGGCAACTCATCAACTAAAAGATATCGACTAACAATGGTTGAACTACGCTGCAAGTATGTGTAAAGCTCATCGCCTGTTTCCAACACTTTATTCATATCTGAAGTTTGCCATTGTTTTGAGTTTTTTATTTTATGATATGCTAATGCTGCTAAGGAGTTTGCGACACATTGTGTTCCTGCATTTTCGCCAAACATCAAGTTACCCTGATGAAAAGAACCTTGAACAGATACCTTGATTGTTGTTACTGGTCCGCTATCACCAATACAAGCATCAGCATCAACTGGTCCACCATTACAATGTCTTTGAATTCTACATTCTGATTTACTGTTCTCATACAAATTGTACAAATTCTCATTTTCTAAATTCTCATTTTCATCATGTAAATTCCTTTTAGTATTCCTTTTAGATCTCGTTCTTTTACTCTGGTTTGCATCAATCAATCTCCTGCTGGACTCATCCCCCTTGGAAGATGACATATCCAGCTGCGCCTGACCTGCTGAGCCAGACACGTGCACGGTGTCCGGCTCAGGTACCCTCGGCGAGGTACAAACCCACGGTGGGGAGTCAGGGGACGGTGCCATGCCTCCGTTTCGGGCACACAGACGACTTCCCTGAGAAGATGCATTACTCAGGGCAGTTGGATGCATTTTCTCACGAAGAGAGGCCTGCATCCTGGCCAAGGGTTTTCCCTCAAAAGGCGGCAACCCTATAAAGCCTTGCCCCGGAAGATTACCGGGTGGAGCTGTAACAACCCCATCTTCTGTCCTGCAAGGGACATCAGATACTGCTTTGGTGTCATCTGGTAGGACATCTGACAAGGGAAGGGACCGTTGCTGCCTCTTTTCCCTCATACGTAACTTAGCTTTATCACGATTCTCCCTACCACACAAGGTCTTTTTCCTTGGCATCTACAAAAATAAAACAGAACATTTTCCACCCAAAATGAACATGATGAAACAGTAACTGTAATATGTTCCTAAAACTGAAAGAGCATCCCTATTAGTACCTTTCCAAACAACGTTTATTAAATTAGAGAATTCACATATTTTTTGTTAATCAAATATTAATCCACAAAATAAATAGCAAACAACAGGACTGAAGGCCTTGTATCACTCTTCTGATAAATTGTACAATCTATCATTTCTATTTGAAGCTTCTAACTCTAAGTATCATAAGACCCAAAAGGCATCGACTGACAAAGTTTGATGATTCTTAGCCAGTTGGGACTGAAGAATATTTCAATATAGCTATAAAATTCCATAAGTAGGTCACTGTGATTTACTTTTTGGTTGACAATTTCTCTGATAACTCAAGATGCATCAACTGAAAAAGTTTGACAATATTAAACCTATAATTACCTGAGATTTTCAAAATTAGGTCACCATGAGCTACATTTTGATCAACATTCTCCGAAAACCAAAGATGCATCTACAAAGTTTAATGATACTAAGCCAAAAAGAGCCCAAGATACCTATTTATAGCCATAAAATGTCACAAGTTGGTCCTCGTGATTTACTTTTTGGTAGACTTTCTCTGAAAACCCAAGATGCATCAACTGACAAAGTTTGATGATTCTAAGCCAATAAACACCTAAGATACTCGAATATACCCATAAAATGTCAAAAGTAGGTCACAGTGACCTACTTTTTCATCAGCGTTTTCTGCATACCCAAGATGCATCAACTGGCAGTCTGATGATCATAGGTCTGAAAGTATTCAAAATTTTAAATAATCTGAAAACAAAAGCCTACAAAATTCAACAAGAGGCCCAGTGGCCACATCGCTCACCTGAGCATATCGGCTAGGAGTATGCACAAATGATCAGATCAGAACTGAAAAGTTTATGAAGGGGGGGAGGCGGTTGAATTCTAATACTACTTGAGAATGCCTCTATATCAATTCTGCAAAAAACTGCTTGAGAAAAAATATTTTTATAGATTTTTTTAAACATTTTGTTTGTATATTACTTTGTAATAATTTGAATTTGACTCCCCATCATTTCCCTCCCTACCCCAATGGGTACTCTTGATTAAAAAAAAAAATCTTCAATACATGAGAATGCTTACATGTCAATACGACTCAACATAGCTTTTCTGTTACTAAGATTTTTCCCTTTTTTCCCTATGTAAAACTTTGATCCACCATTGAGACCCTTCCCTACCCTTGGATGTTACCATTTGTACAAATTTAATTGTACACTACATGAGGATGCTTCCATATAATTATCACTAATTATGGCTTTGGTATTCTTTAGAAAAAGATTTTTAAATATATTTAAATGTAAAACTTGGATCCCCCATTGTTGCCCCACCCTATCCCTGGGGGTTTTAAATTGAATAAACTAGAATCTACAGTATCTGCATGATCTGAGGATGCTTCCATAAAAATATCATTAATCATGGCTTTGCAGTACCTGAGAAGTATTTTTTTTAAGATTTCCCTATACATTCCTATGTAAAACTTTATCGGCCATTGTGGCTCCACCCTACCCCCAGGAGCCATGATTTGAACACACTTGCATGTACATTATCTGAGGATGATTCAACATGAGTTTCATCTTTCCTGTCCCAATGGCTCTTGAGAAGAAGATTTTTATTAAAAGATTTTTCCTATATATTCCTATGTGAAAACTTTGATCGGCCATTGTAACCCCACCCTATCACCAGGGGCCATGATTTGAACAAGCTAGAATGTACACTACCTGAGGATGATTCCATGATTTCATTTTTCCTTGCACAGTGGTTCTTGATAAAATGTTTTAAAACATGCCACCATTTCACTATTTCAGAATTATCTCCCCTTGAATAGGGTGAGGCCCTTCATTTGAACAAACTTGAACACATGGACCTTGTCAAGGATGCTTTGTAGGAGTGGTTTTCGATAAAAAGTCAAAAATCTGAAATGTCTACAGACAGATGCAGGACAAAATGTGATCAAAAAAGCTCACTTAAGCTCACATAAACACCATATCAATGTCACTTTCATTCAAAACAAAACAAGTATCAATTGTTTCATATAGCTTTATTTCATTTCAAAAACTCGCAATCATAAAAGACAGACATCTACCATCAATTTAGCTCAAAGAAAAAGCCATCAACCTAAAAACTAAACTTAGGGGGCATCCCCCAAAAGAAGATTGGTCCTTGAAAATCTTTCATTAATGTTCAGACTTTTTGTGCCATATATAATGTATACATACATCATTATCTGCAGAACTGTAGCTCTCCAGAAAAAAAAAACATAGACAGGCCTGAGAGCTACAGTGCCACTTTTTGTAATCAAGAGGCCCATGGGCCACATCACTCACCTGAACAACTTTAGCCATTCATCTAATAGCAGGGTTCGACATTAACGTTAGTCCGTTAGTCTCAGACTAACACATTTTCATTCGGACTAATAAAAATTGCAGCTAATTAGTCCGAACGGACTAATAAAGTTTTCTGGGGGAAAAAAAGAATTTACCGATGTTCAAATTTTCGACAACTTTCACTGGAAAACCCCGTAATTATTTTTAACTTTGCAGCTTCTTGGCGGGAAGTTTGGTAATTCTGAGTCAATTCGGCGCTTAATTTAAGGACTCGTTGGAATGGAATTAAACATTTTAGCGATCATGATTTAGTATGACACATAAAGAAAGATGTCGGATGTTTAGATGATGTAATCATGTATAGAGAAAAACGAATGAGGTCGGGAATACGATCGTAGTTCCTGATTGCAGGGTTTCAACAAATTCTTGGTATAAACATTTCATGTAAATGCTTTGTTTATTTGGAAAAATTATAAAAGTACATTGCAACATTAATTCTATTTAATTATTTTTATTTTTGACGGACTAATAAAATTGACAAGCGGACTAGTAAAAGTAAAGAAGCACTAGTCCGGCCGGACCAAAGCCTAAAAATGTTAGTGTCGAACCCTGAATAGATTTCCCGTTTTGTAATATCTACCTTGACCTTCACAATCCTAATTGGTCATGATTCCAAAAATTTAGAATTAACACTACCCCAGGATGCTTCAACATAAGTTTCAGCCCTATTCATCCACTTGTTCTTGAAAAGAAAATTTTTAAAGTTTTTTTCCCATATGCTTTTATGTAAAATTTGTATATTCCCTAATGCAACCAGCCCTACTCCCAGGGCTCATGATTTTAACAAGTTAGAATCTACACTACCCCAGGATGCTTTCATATAAGTTTCAGCTTCATTAGTCTAAATACTGTACAATTGGAAAGAATGAGTGCACTTAAGTACGTCATTTGGAACCTTTTCGGCTACCCATTTTAAGCTTAACATTACAATATATCGCAAAATTAATCTATGATTAATGTGCAAGCATATGCTCTTGATATTTATTTCTAGAATTTTTTGTCATACATATTTCTATAATTACAGAAAATGTAATTGAAAAGAACATGTAAAAGCCTTAAATTCCGGAAATTTGAAGGGGACCACTTTATAATCTAAGGTATCTGCAAATAGGCAGAGACATTTAAACCGCATGGTTGTGGAATGTAAACATTAGCACATATGATTTTTTCGCATTGCGAATTGAAATGGAGAAGAGAGAGAGATCGTGTTGATTTCATGGTGCACAATTATTAAATGATTCTAATGTTAAGGGATGGGGTAAATGTCTCGCTGTGCAGACCGTAATACATTCAGAGGCGACATAAGCCTCTACATGTACTTACTAATGACACTGTCAATACCAGAATTCTTTCAAAACACCCCTAATGAAAAGCATAAAGATAAATAAGAGACATATTATCTTCAAACCCTATTAAAATTTGCGCAAAAATCTCCCAAAGTTTGAAGTTGGAAGTACGATAGATACTGTCACAACAGTGACTTAAACGCAAAGAATTTTTCAATGAAAGCGTTAACGTATCGAACAGCAGAAGGTCACGTGAGAAATGTGATTATAATATCAATCGTTGTTGCTCAGTGACCGGTTAATTTAGTAGCTATCTCAACCCTAGTTTGGGGACATTTTTTTGAAAATTAGATATGAGCCGCAACTTGGCCAACATTGTCCTTTGGATATGTATAAGTTTAAGTTAAAATACATATTCTGTGCAAATAAGAAAAATGGCCAAGTTGCGGCTCGATATAAACAAAGTCGTTGAAAACTGGTATGCATATGAATAACAATAGAAATGAGACAAAACTGTTAGACCCCCGTCTCAAAAGCTATTGTCGTTCGGCATTATTTAATACTTTCATGTAATATAATATACCAAAACCTGCTCTAAAGACATTGTTTATACCTATAAAACATAAATTTAATGAATTTTGGAATTTTATTTTATGCAAAACATCGGGATCCAACTCTCATAGCTTAAGTGCACTCATTCTTTCAGCAAGACGCAAATTTACCAATTTCTCCTTAAAAACTGGTATTTTATTTTCAGAGAAGTAATTTCAGCAATTTTAAATTGCTCACTTAAGAACCTAGTACAAATAACACACAATTTATTCTTAGCGATATTCAATTTTAGCGATCTCAACAGCCTCGCTAATAATGCCAAAATTAAATCCTCACTAAAATTTCTACTTTTACGGTATTCTTGTGAAAAAAGAATTTAGTTTTTTCCCTGTCTGTATCTGTGTAAAATTTGGATTATCTATTGGGCCTGGACTGGCCATGCCCTACCACTGGAAGTCATGATTTGTACACATAAGAATCTACACTACCCCAGGATGCTTCCACATAAGTTTCAACTTTTCTGGCTCTGTGGTTCTTGAGAAGATTTTTAAACTTTTTTTCCCAGGCATATACTTGAATGTAAAACTTGGATTCCCTATTGTGGCCCCACCTTACCCCCTGCCCCCCCCCCCTTCTCAATATACATACAAGAAGAGACAATGGACTACATCGCTCACCTGAGTAGCTTTGGTGATGCAATTCTTTTATCACATTTTGCCTCTTCTTATATGTATTATGACCCCCCCCCCTCCTTTACTTTAATAATTTAGAATCTACACTACCCCAGGATGCTTCCACATAAATTTGAGCTTTTATGCATCAGGGGTTCTTGAGAAGAAGATTTTTAAAGGTATTTTCAATAATGTAAAAAATTTATTCCCTATTGTGGCCTTGCCCAACCCCCTAGGGTCATGGTTTTAGAATCTACATTACTCCAGGATGCTTTCACATAAAGTTTCAGCTTTCCTGGCCCAGTATTTCTTGAGAAGAAGATTTTTAAAGATTGTTTCCTATATATTTCGATGCAAAACTTTGATTCCCTATTATGACCCCGGGGGTCATGGTTTGAACATTTTTGAATCTACACTACCCCAGAATGCTTTCACGCAAGTTTCAGATTTTCTGGCCCAGTGGTTCTTGAGAAGATTTTTCAAACATCAAACATATTTCTATATTAAACTTTGATTCCCTATTGTGGCCCCATCCAACACTCGAGGATCATGATTTGAACAATTTAGAATTGACACTACCCCAGGATGCTTTCACGTAACTTTCAGCTTTTACGGCCTTGTACTGGTTCATGAGAAAAAGATTTTTAAATAATTTTCCTATATATTTGTACGTAAAACTTGGGATTCCCTATTGTGGCCCTGCCCTACCACTGAGGGTCATGATTTTTACATTTTAGAATCTACACTAACCCAGGATGCTTTCACATGTTTCAGTTTTTCTGGCCCAATGGTTCTTGAGAAGAAGATTTTTAAAGATTTTTCCTATATATTTCTATATAAAACTTGGATTTCATATTGTGGCCCCGCCCTACCCCAGGGGGTCATGATTTTTAAAATTTAGAATCTACACTACCCCAGGATGCTTCCACATAAGTTTCAGCTTTCCTGGCCCACTGGTTCTTGAATGAAGATTTTTGAATGACCCCACCCTATTTTTGTCTTTTCTTGATTATCTCCCCTTAGAAGGGGAATTGGCAATTTATTTTAAAATTTAAACTCCACATCACCAAAAGATGCTTTGTACCAAGTTTGGTTAAAATTGGCCCACTGGCTCTTGAGAAGAAGCTAAATAAGTTAAGTGTTTACAGACGGACAGACTACGGACAAAATGTGATCAGAAGAGCTTACTTGAGCCTTCGGCTCAGGTGAACTAAAAACTGTAGATTATAAGCCAATGAAAACCTGAAATAATTTAATTTCAAAAAGTAGGTCACTGTGACCTAATTCTTTGTTGAACATTCTACAAAAACCCAACATGCATATACTGACAAAGTTTAATGATTCTAAGCCACTAAGTACCTGAGATATTTATTCAAATATAGCCTTAAAATTTCTGCCTGTTGGTTCTTGAGAAGATTTTTTAGTTATCACACGTGTCATATGACAAATTTGACAATGATTGCCCAGTATGACTAATCCTGGCCCATAATCTAAAACGTTAACACACACCGCACAAATGGCCATAGCATTCTTTGGCTCAGATGAGCTAAAATGGGTTAACAATTTTTTAAGAACTTCACACCAATCTATATGTAACTTGTTATGTAACACATGGGACAAAAATCAATTAACATATAATTATAAGTATCCTAATAAAGTCTTCTTTTAATAAATCAGTCCTTCAGGAGTTACAGTTTAAAGAACACAAATTTCTGTGTTAATAAAGCATTTCAGACAAAAATAATTAGAAACATGTCCAAAGGACATGAAAACCCCACCCAAGATTCAGGAGTAATGCAATATAAAGATTTTTAGTTAATAAAAGAAATTGACAATATTTTGGAATTTGTTTAAATCAAAGTTTTACTGACAATAAACAATTAGTCAAAGGTCACTGAAAAGTCAGGTTAAAAAGAAAATAATTGATTAATTCTCACTAAATTATATATCACAGCATATACTTTCTTAAAAATATTCAAGTATATTTGTGTAAAACTGGGCAAAATGCAAATTTAAGAATACTGAGGTGGAGGTCACAGAAAAGTTCACGGTCAAAAGTTTCTGATACACTTGTATCTGCATTATGAAATTTAATAAAAATATTTTCTTTCAAATTGAGATAAATGCATACAGTAAAGTAAGATAAGGTCAGAGGAAAAGTCAAGGTTAAACTAGATGCATCATACCACCACGAATGCATCCACAGGCAGCCAAAATTTCATATTGCAAATAGTTAATTGCATATTTGTAGTCAAGCTAATGATTAGAATATCCATGCAAGTTTGGTTGAGGTAGGACTTGTATTTACTTGGGAATGGATCTGCTCCTAAAACTTTGACCAATCAGCAATACAAACGCCTATGGTATAGCAAAAGTTCATCTCACCTTCATCGAGGTGATCGAGCTAAAAAGTAGGTCAATGAAAGGTCACATATGTTGCTGCAGTTGAATAGCCTTTATCATGATTATCAATATAAATCATCATATAAATTTTGACAAGAGGGCCATGGGCCACATAGCTCTTGTTTACATTGGGGTAGGAGGGTCTTGAATTTTAATCTACCTGGTGATCCTTCCATATCAATATGACAAATCTTTGATATTCTTGAAAAAAAAGAGATTTTTTCCCTTACCTTTTCATTTACAAATATTTGACACCCATTATGGTCAAGACCTAACCCATTGGGCCCTAATCTAAACCAATTTGATTTTACACTACCTTAGAATGCCACCATATGAATATGACTGATCATGGCTTTTCTATTCATGAAAAAAATACCTACGGTACAATGTATATATTCTTTAAAAAACTTTGATCCCTCATTGTTGCCAAACCCTACCCCAGGGGTCATGAATTGAACAAACCTGAATCAACACTACCTGAGCATGCTTCCATTAAGAAATGACCAATCATGGCTTTTCTGTTTTTAGAAAGAAGAATTTTAAAGAATTTTTCTTTTTATTTAATTTTTATGTTAAACTTTGATAACCTATTGTGACCCTACCCTACCCCCAAGGGTCATGATTTGAATAAACGTGAGTGTACTCCACATTTATATGTTTCCATATAAATATGATTAATCATGACATGGCTTTGCTATTCTTGAGGAGATTTTTAATTGTATTTTTCTAAACTTGTATGTTTATGTAAAATTCTAATCCCCCTCTGTGGCCCCACCCTATCCGAGGGTCATGATTTAAATAACTTGGGTTTACACTACCTGTGGAAGCTTCCATATATAAATTTGAACAATCAAGGCTTTGCTGATCTAAGTAAGAAGAGTTTTAAAGAATTTCCCTATGTAAAAATTTTAATCATCCATTGTGACCCCACACTACCCTATAGGGGTCATGATGTGGACAAACTTGAATCTACACCAACTAAAGATGCTTCCACATAAATATGAATAATCAAGGGTTTCCTGTTCTCGAGAAGAAGTTTTTGAATGATATTTTTCTATATATTTTCTATTTGAAACTTTAAGTTATTTAATGTCATTATTTTGGTTTATCTTTTTCTGATTTTGTTTTTGGTCAATAATTGGTTATTAATACTTTACTCTTCATTTTTTTCTACCTTACTCAAGATACTGGTATATGAAAAGCTTTATCCATGCTATCTTTGGATATTAAGAAAACAGAAATGGTTCAAGTTCAAGGAAGAAAGTCATCTATCTTAAAAAATCACAAGTTTGAATACAACAATTGTAACATATCAATTATTTTATACTTAACCCACTTCACTTATTCTTTCACAAAAATCTACAGTTTTGCACAAAAAAATGAAAGACATATACCGTAGATGTCCACATCATCATGCCCACAACTGATATAAAGGAAAACATTTGCAAAGGTATATAAATTTTATGAACTGTTAATAATTAATGGACCGGATATATACAGAAATTCAAAAAACATGAAACAAAGCAATATTTTAGTTTATGGACTACCTCCAAACAAATTTAGAAATCCATATGGACAATTTTAGTGTCATTGTCAAAAAAATATTAAAATAATATAAAAATAGAGGCCTATTAGTCAAATTGGATGCCACTTTTTCAAATTTACTGTCTGGGTTTACCATAAACTTTATGGTGAACTAATTCCTCATAATAAACTGTGACAACTCAAAGCAATATACATGTATATGCATGGAAAATATCTTGGGTTATCGTAACAGCCAACACGCATACATCGGAAACACTCAGTTCAAGATAAGGCATGATAAGCTTTTATTTTAAACAAAGACATGCAGTAGTTTTAAAACTCTTTATTCATATCTTTGGAATCAAATGTTCTTCTTTCAACAACAACAGTCAATACATACACTGGGGTATCCTACCCGGCATCGATTTCATAAATGGCGCGACAAGTTAAAAGGACATTATAATCTGGTCCATTCCAAAGACTATTTCTACCTATGTAGCTATTAATAGATACGTAGGTATTTAAACCTACCCAAAGTAGCTATTTTTACCTACTTTCTGCTTTACTCGCATTTTGTGGTCAAACGCAGGAATGATGCAACATGGTGAGCACTGAATTTCTTGATACAGTCAAACTGATGATGGATCTGATAAAAATTTGGCCAAATAACTGAATAATGATTACTTCGTATATAATCAATTTTGCATAGAAACTAATGTAAAATTGCCACTTCAGTAAGTAATCATTTTTTGGGCAAAATTTTGTCGTATTCATCAACAGTGTGACTGTATAAAAAATATGGTATTCATCATGTTGCGCCGTTCAGTCCTTTCGCCACAAAATGTAGGTAATACAAAAAGTAGGTTTGGGTAGGTTTAAATACCTACGTAGCTATTAATAACTAAGTAGTTGAATACGTGTTGATGAATGCGACAAAATTTTGGCCAAACAATGATTACTACTTACGTACCTATTAATAGCTACGTAGGTAGAAATAGTCTTTGGACTGGACCTGATAACCAAACAGCAATTATTATTACAATCATGTAACGTTAAAACACGTTCAGATACTTACGACTCTCAAATAAACTGACACAGTATACTTTTCCTCGATTTAGACTTGATATATCTTGATCTTTACGACAGGTTGTTCAACAGATGCCGAAATAAAGTATGCGTAAATGTTGACTTCTGACTTCGTAGTTTCGATGCTAACAGCAGGCGGCGTAAACAAAGAATGACGTCAGTCTCACCAAGCAGTTGATAAACATAGTTTTGGCGGAAGCCGAATACCGGAAATCTAAGATTTCGAATTTTAAAGACATTTTCATTCACTAATGCTCTAACATGCCTAAGAAATATTTTATACATTAAAATTTATGTATCGGCAATAAACAGTACCACAGTCTAATTAAAAGATCTTGTTCAATACAACAAAAATTAATATTTTCATTTCCTCAAACCAAATAATGTAGTATGTTTCACAGTTGTGGAATTACTACAACATTATAACTGCTATATCAAACTGATCTTAAAAATTGTGTCTTCAAAGAATTCAAAATATATGTCGAAAAAGTATATAAGATGGGAAGTCCACAAGAAGGAAATCCGGAGTTGCTTTCTGCAACCTTTGGTTACCCTTTTTACCGCAAGCATCTTAAACGCATGATTTAACAGATCGTACTGGAAATGTTTCTTGCAAGTCGGACAAAAGCATGAAATGAAATTATATTTTAATGATGTTTGGAAATGATCAGAAATGCTTTATTTACTATGCATTGTTAAATGATAGAATTTAATAGAAGAAATTAAAGTATTGTATAAACATAAAAATCATGCAATTCTCTTCAAAAGCTAGCATTACAATATTTTTTTAATCTTATAAAATGTAACTTTGTAGACCAGATGCTCAGTTTTCAAAAGAAAAGGCAAAGTAAATATTTTCAAAAACATTTCCTGAACAAATTATTTGAGATTTACTACTTTTCCTATTTAATATATCATTGAACCTATAAATGGCTTATCTGAGCTAAAAAATAGAAATAACGAAATTTCGTGTAGATTTACATATTTGCTATTTAAATTAAATGTCAGTTAAAATTAATTTTTTTTTTAATATCCAACTTCTCTATATGTTTTTTTTTAATTCCGAGTCGGTAAATAAATCGGTTACTGTTTTAAATACCTGATATTTATGAAACGCGATTGATTTAAACTGTAATTTGCAGGGAAATTCCATCTTTAAATAAAGTAAAAAAATTAAAAAAAAAAAAAAAAAAGAAAGAAGAAAGAAATAGAAAGATCTTTTTAATTCTATTTCAGCTAGTATGAACTTATCAAATAAACGCCATAAATGACTTTAACATTTAAGATGAAGTAAGAATTACCGTCCTTAATTACACACTACCTTGAGAATTCGGAGACACTTTTATAAGCAATATATTGATATCAAAAACCTTGGTGCAATAATGTAGCCCTCTCCCCTTTTTTGGGAGAGGGCTACAACTCCTTATAGGATCTCCACAGTATTGTGCAACGGGAGCAGAAAAACACCAGATTTTAAAAAAATCACACAGGGCTACATTATTGCAGGTATCAAATACCCAACGCCTGAAGTTCGGACTATTGTAAAGATTATTTTACTACATGTATATACTTTATGTAAAACTCGGGACGCCTACTGCGCCCCCCCCCCCCCCTCTATCCTTTGGAGTCATTATTTTAAAAAAGCGTAAATCTACCTGCATTAGAATCTCTAAATACATGTATGACCATCAGTTGTACATCAAAATGACTAATCGTGGCTTTGTTCAACTTGAGAAGATTTTCCTCATATATATATATATATATATATATTCCACAAAAGAAAAAGGCTCACTTAGGGCTATGTTTGACCCTGTGAATCTATAGCTTTGTTGGACTAATATGAACTTGAAACAATAATTCTCATTCAATGATACAATAACAGAGAATCGGACGGAAGACCTCTCGTTGCTCGCAACGAGATCGTTTCTAGTTATTATTATTATTATTCTTTTTTTTCTTACCGATTTTGTGCACGCGATTTCTCAAAAACGGCTCGATGGATTTCAACGAAACTTTCAGGACTTATATAACATTACTTGAACCTTATGCCTTTTTTTCCGTTTTGATGACGTCACTTCCGGTTTGGAAATAATGCCGATTTTATGAATTTTAAAGGGTCAGGTTGTCTCCAGACTTTCTCAATAATGGCTCTAGATAGAAACATGAAACTTTCAGATATGATAGACCAAAGTCTATAGATATGCGTAACGTCTTTCGTTTTTACCGGAAGTGCAGTACGTCGGCGCTGGCTATGGCTCGAAAAATGACAAATCGCAAATTTCAAAATTTTTAACACCTTTTCTACGATATCTTTTTACCTGTAAACATTTTGTTAAAACATATAGAACAAAAGAAGTGTAAAATTTCAAGATCTTTCAAATGATATCTTAAAAAAAGGGCTGGCCCCTAAATTTAAGGGTCTAGAGGGGCCGAAAGTTTTTCTTTCATAAGTCAAAAAGCATTAAGAATTTGTAAGAGGTCAAAGAAGCAAAGTTGTTCAAAATGTCAAGCCTAATCTACTGGGGTGCATTCGATTATAAGAACTCTTCAGACACTAGTGTCATTGTTGAGCATGCGCAATAGAGTATGTAATCGAATGCCTCGAGTCGAGCTCCAATGTAAACAAATATGGCTGACAACGTCGGATTAGTGTTTGCGGTCGATTATTTTCTTGATGAAGAGGACATAGACGATGATGACGATGATATTGTCCCATATTTTTTTGTTAACTCTATCAGAAGAGAGCGTGTCCCATCTGTAAGAATATTTTACGAAGATGTGTTGCCAGATTTCTCTTCTCTTGACTTTAGTAAGCATTTTAGGCTAACAAGGCAAACGTTCACACGCTTATTCCAAGAGATAGAACCAAATCTAGCCAAGGATATTCGGACACAGGGCAAACAGCCGATATTGACGGAGAAACGTGCCATGGTAGGCCTATGGTATTTATGTAATACAACTTCCATGAGAGAAATTTCTTTACTGTTTGGAATTTCACAGTCCACAGTTTTTGACTGTGTTCATGACTTTTGTGATGCATTATGCTCAGTTCGGGATCGAGTTATATCTTGGCCAGGTCCCCAGCGTCAGCAAGAAATTTCTGATCACTTTGAGGCCGAATGTAAAATACCAGGAATCATAGGGATAATTGATGGCAGTCACATTACTCTTACAAACATTCCCAATGGAGATCAAGACTACATCAACAGGAAAGGGTATCCCTCACTCCAGTTGCAAGTTATTGTAGACCATATGTTACTTATTACAGATAGCTTTGTTGGATGGCCAGGGTGTACCCACGATGCCCGAGTTTTCAGAAACTCGGATATCTTTAATGAGTTGGAAAATGGAATTTTAAATCCACACTTTTTCATAATTGGTAAGAAAATTTTAACTGAGTAAAATGTTTCAAAATTAAAGCACATTAATTAAGATTTCAACAAGGATACCTCTAGATCTTTGTTCTTTTTGTCAAACTTATTGGGGTTAACAAAAGAAATAGTAACTGTATAAGTAGGTTAATATGCATGGTTTTCCTATTTTAATAAATTTTAATGTATACATTTACAAGAAACTTAGTTTAGTTTTTCAAAACATTACAGGAGATTCTGCCTACCCACTGAAGCCTTACCTGATGACCCCTTTCCGTGATAATGGAAGGTTAACTGCCCCCCAGAGACATTATAATAGAAAGTTATCAACATCACGTCAGAATGTTGAAAGAGCCATTGGCCTACTAAAGTGTAGATTCAGAAGGCTCACAAGCCTACCCTGCTTGGATATAGAACGTGCTTGCAAAGTAATAACTGCATGCTGTGTTCTTCACAACCTTTGCATTCTATCAAATGACTCTGTTAATGACATGCTGGATGACCTCCCTCCAAACAATAATGTCAACAACTATGGACCATTATATGGAAATGCACCCCTTGGTATAAACTTTCGCAATCAGATAGTTCAGTATCTACAAACATTGTAAAATCTAAATATTGTGCATAAGAGAAAAGACAATGATTAGAGACAAGATTGTATTTGAAAATGAAAGTTTAATAAAATTAGAAGTTAAACTTTATAACCATGTATTGTTTTCAATAAACAACTTTTAAAAAAAAAATGACAGGGCCTATTTGGCATATCACAAATGTAAATTAATCTTAAAAGTTTAATAAAATTAGAAGTTAAACTTTATAACCATGTATTGTTTTCAATAAACAACTTTAAAAAAAAATTGACAGGGCCTATTTGGCATATCACAAATGTAAATTAATCTTTAAAAAAAGGAAAAAATTAAAGCATTAAATATTGTCAATCCATTTCTCTAATGAAGTGTTAACCATGTCATGGAATTCTAATGTGGGGACAAATACATTGTTCCCTATTTGTATATTGCTAGAGTCTGATTCTACATTGAAACATGTCTCTTTAAGCAAAGTGTCTGGCGTAAAACACTTTGTAGACATTTCACAAGAGAACTGAGATTCAGGCGAAGCAGAGCAATATGAACAATATGAAAAAGGTGAATCAAAGCACTCTGTTGCTTTTGGTGATTGAAAAATAAACATATGCAAGTCCTTGTAGCAATCCTCAATGTTCTTGGTAAACTCATAAAATTCAACTAAGTTGTATCCAAATCTTTCAAATAATCTACAAAGACACAAACATAGTAATTGTTTACAAATTCTTCACTATTAATTTTACTGATCATTTTTAGGAATTTTTGGTTGCAGACAATCGATTAACTTTCCCATAAGATTCATTTTTTCCTCGTGTTGTTTTTTTGAAACCTCCAACCTTTCTTTCCTGTATTCCTCTTGTCTTTTTGTGTACTCTTCCAAAGCAAGTAATGCAGACTGATTCGTATTCCTACGTTTGAGGGATTTCTTCGGTTGTGGAGTGCTGCTATCTGACGAATTAGAATCTCTGGAGTCCTCTTCTTCAACATCTTCATCATTATCTTTGTTATTTTCTGTCTTGTTGTTTTGTCGCACTCTTGAAGACAGTGTAAATGCTGGTCTCGTACCACTTTTGTTTCCATAGAGTTCAGAAAATTGTTAAAAAAAATGGCATGTTTTTTTCTCTGATCCTGTCTGTGCATTATTGTCCACCGTTTTCTTGTATTCCCTTTTAAGCGCCTTCCACTTATTCATGCACTGTGTTGCTGATGCTGTAACACCAACAGCAGATAATTCCTTGGCAATGGTTTCCCAAAGACTCTTGTGCACTTTGTTGCTGTTAAAGTCTTTCTCCATTCTACTTCTTATATCGAATAATGTTTTAGTGTCTTGTTTATTCCACATTTTTTGGTCCAGTGACTCAGATTCTACATCTGCACTGCACGGCACTGCACTGCATGATTTTGCATCAGAGGATTCTACGCAGTCATCTGAAAAATAAGCAAGTACATTAAACTTGAGAGTATTTGATATGCGGTTGAAGTATGTATATGCAGGTGTTTATATATTTATGATAAAATAACAGTTTCAAATATTAATTTTATATCATTGGAGCATAATCTGCAATTTTACAGTTTTCTGACTTTTAATATATAAAATGTAAAACAATGCTGGATTCAAAATTATGACCTGTTTCGTAGATTTTCTGCCTAACCATTTTAGAAATTAAAAGTAATGGAAAAAGGTTTTCTCACTATACAGCATATTTTAATTGTTTAATCATATATATATTTAAGATATAAGATATTTTAAATACTTATACATAATGTAATAGGTGTTCCTGGAAAATACATTTGTAGTGCATCACCAATACCAAACACTGACACACAGAAAAAAATGCTTATGGATATATAACTGCTTACCCATATTACAAGTTGCTCGTATGAGTTGTAGTGCCATGTCTCTTTTTCTTTGGTCTGTTAATATTAAAACAAATATTTAATCATTGCTCTAAATGCTGAGTAATACCTACTAAACTTACAAAATAGCACATACAATAAACAAAATAAATATACTTACCGTCTGAGTTAAGTGATTCTACAAGATGGCAGTCTCCTAGGATCTGAACATCTTTCCCATCAATTTTCATTGATATCAAAAATCTAAAAAAAAAGATAATGTTGATTTAAATGGAATGTTGAAAACCACTTAAAATTTACGGGGTTAATACGCGTTATGAATAAAATGGATTTGGCTTCATAAAATATGAATATATATTAATTATAAACAACAAATCGTAGGCGCCGGAACCGGGTGGCCAGGGTAGGGTGGGGTTAGCCCCCACTTTTTCCCAAAGATAGACTTACTATAAACATTGAACATTGCTGCGTATAGGTTTAGCCCCCCCCCCCCCCCCCTCACTTTCCACAGACACGTTGCAGAATAGGGAAAAAAGTTTTGGTACTGAAGTTCGTTTTAGCTTAAGTTTTTTTTGCTTGCCAGGTTTTTTTTTGAGGTCTAAAAAAATTTTTTTCTTACACTTAGCCCCCCCCTTTTTTTTTGCTTCCGACGGCGATGCAAATAAAAAAAAATTACATTATCAGATTATCGGGATATAACAACGCGACTAACATTTATTCATTTATTTCATTTGTCACCGCAATTCAAAGTGTAAACTACTATCATTTGGTATAGAATATAAATATTTTCTCAATTCGCTAACAAACTTTTATGTAAAAGTCATATTATGCTCAAAATAGTTAATTTTCAACATGCTGACTTACTGCTCGTTCGTGTTGACCGCCATCTTTCGACTCTTGTACTCCTGCTAAATTGGAGAGTATACTCGCGTTGGTCGTGTTTGACACGTGACGCCAACTCTCGGCATTCGATTTGTCAGGAGTAAAACCCGTGTAACTCGGGTCGCTTAATCGAATGCACTCCTGGCGTCGTCTAAATACGTCCGGCGTCGTCACTTCCGGCCAAACCGGAAGTAGTCGGAAAACGCGTTTTTTTTGCCGTTCTTGACAAGTTTTGTGGTTACATTTGTCTCTGGGAGCATTAAAAGTAATTTATCCGTCCGTCGTCATCACTTCCGGTCAAACCGGAAATAGCAAAAAATGGCTTATGTTGAAGGTTTTGATGCAAAATTGAAATTATAAAGTCACTGGAGACTTTTTAGCTCATTGCTTTCTTTTGTTCTGTCAATTCCGGCACTTCCGGTCAAAACCGGACGGAAGACCTACTCGTTGCTTTGCAACGAGCTTTGCTCTAGTTATTATTAAGGTCTTCCGACTTCCTTCGGAAGACCTTATTGTTTTCCTTCTGTTTTTTATTATTATTATTATTCCACTTTTCATAGTACAGGTCATATCTCAGCTGTGCGTGGACGAATTTTAACGATTTTTTCAGGGATGATGCATCTTATGAATATCTCCAGGGGTGTCCCTCACTTTTTTGAAATTTTTCTCCGTTTGCGATTTTTGGGGAAATTTGTATTTTTTAAATGGAATTTTGTCGCAAAAAATTCTCGAGAACGGCAAAAGATATGAAACTAAAACTTGCTGAGGTGATAGAACATCGATTGTAGATGTGTTGATCGACCTTCATTTTTCGTCGATTTGACTTCCGGTCGCAAACGGAAGTGAATTCAAAAAGTCTAATTTTTCAACTTTTTTGTTTTTCAATATTTTTCTTTTGAATTTACAGGGTTTATAGAGCGTCTTCAAAGATTTCTATATATGTTTTCATTTTCTTCATGCGTGCGTTTATTGCAAAGATATGACCGAACCAAAATTTGTCTTACTGTCGGGGGTTCGAATCCCGCTCGGGGCGTTCCCCAAATTTTTTCTTTGTTTTTGTCTTTTTTCAGATGCAAATTACGTTTCACTCTTTTATAACATGTTTGGAAGATTTTGTCGATTTTAAAAGCTATATTTGGAGATATTTTGTGAAATACCTGGAACAATCACGATCTGTGTTGAGAACCTAATGTAAATGAACGTAAACGAAAAAAATACTTTATGAAATCTATTTCATGGGATGACACAGCAAAGACTGCAAAAGAGAAGTCGGTCGGAAGACCTGCTTGTTGCCCCAGCAACAAGAACGCATCTAGTTATTATTATTATTCCACTTTTCATAGTACAGGTCATATCTCCGCTGTGCGTGGTTCAATTTGAACGATTTTTTTTAGGGATGGTGCATCATGTTAATATCTCCAGGGGTGTCCCTCACTTTTTCGAAATTTACTTCCGTTCTCGTTTTTTGGGGAAATTTGTATTTTTTAAATGGAATTTTGTCCCAAAAAATTCTCAAGAATAGTAACAGATATAAAACTGAAACTTACGGACGTGATAGAACATCGAATGTAGATGTGTTGATCGAACTTCATTTTTCGTCGTTCTGACTTCCGGTCGCAAACGGAAGTGAATTCTAAAAGTCTAATTTTTCAACTTTTTTGTTTTTCACTATTTTTCTTTGGAAATCACAGGGTTGACAGAGTATCTTTAAAGAACTCTAAATATGTTTTCAACATTTTCATGCTTTCATTTGTTGCAAAGATATGATCGATCCAAACTTTGTCTCATTGTCGGGGGTTCGAATCCCGCTGGGGGTGTTGCAAAAATTTTTTCTTTGTTTCTGTCTTTTTTCAGTTGCATATGACTTTTCTTTCTTTTTTATAATGTATGGAAGATTTTGTCGATTTTTAAAAGCTATATTTTGAGATATTTTGTGGAATAACTGTAATAATCACGATCTATGTTGAAAGACTGCTGTCAATGAAAGTAAACGATAAAAATACATTCTGAAATCTATTTCATGGCCTGACGGAGCAGAGATTTCTAACGAAAAGTCGGGCGGAAGACCTGCTTGTTGCCTTAGCAACAAGAACGCATCTAGTATTCTTACTATTTTCGTATTGACCAACTTCTGGAAATGACCTTTGTCCGGTCCATTTCTCCCGAACAGCTTAAGATATGAAAGTTTACTGTGTCGGATATCATAGATCATGACTTGAAGATGTGTCGAACGACATTTTGTCCGTCGTCAATTCTTCCGGTCGTCGCGAAAAAGGGGATTAAAAGTCGATTTTTTAAATTTCTTTGTCTTTCTTTCTATCTTTTTCTGTGATATTCATGGCATAAGTAAAGGCCCCTATTTGCTGATTTAACGTATAACCAGTTTCCTGATTTGATAAAGAAGAAATTAAATATCTTTGAATGTCTTAGAACTTTTGCAAGCGTAGGTTCAACGTTTTCTTAAACACTAAAAAATATTCATTTCATTTTCTCATAAATAGGCTGCGCGGGTAATACACATGGTGCCGTTGTGCAGGTAAGGTCTTCCCCGTGATGGGGAATGGACCTGTAGAAAACCTTCTCTGGTTCCACAGAGTAAGTTTTTTAGCAAATAAAATGTATGAAACATGTATCATGTGTGTGCATCTTATACCCCGCCCCCATTTTTTTTTTTTGAAAACTGTAAGAAACCTAGCCCCCACCTTTCTCACTTATTGAAATGAATGCTAATTCCGCTTTAATGTTTTACATTCTACATAAAATGACCTTGACATTTATATAACAAGGCACTCTTCTTAAAGTTAAGAAAATGATAAGGCTAAATTCTATCTACAAAATAATGGTAATTTACAAGTCTATATTGAAGACAGCCCCCCCCCCCCCCCGGAAGCGCGCAGCCAGGTAGAATTCGCAGATATAACATATACAACTTACAAGTAACGTTTTAAAAGTTTCTTTCATAAAAAAAATTAGTTCCCCTATTGTCATCTGATAATTTGCTATCATTCATTCTTCCTATTTCCTATGTTTTGTCTGTAGAATTTATAATTATTTCATTAAAATTTTTTTTTATCTTGAGAAAATAAAGATTGTCAGCTGCATTTATTAGCATCTCGCATTTTCTTGTATATCTTTTACTTGCATATGAATAATGTCATTAAATAAAATAAAAGAAATCGAACTCTATTTCCATCTTTTTTAATTCATTCATAAATCCTTGGATCCGCTCGCAGCTGCGCGGTGGCCTCATCGCTACTGTAAACAATTCATTCATCACGCCGAAAATGTTCATGATTCCGCTAAACTAAGAAAGTTTACACATGGTTTATCATCTCATATCAAACATCAGACCTGTCCAATGCAGGAATGCTCGAGTTAAAGAGGAAAATTCAGGAATTATTTTGCGTCGGCCATATTTTGACCTGAACCTAGGCGACAATTTGTAATTAAGGTCTTCCGTCTTCAGCGGAAGACCTTCTTGTTATTCGTTTGTTTCTTTTCCACTGTTTTTCTTATTATTTTTTTTCTTACCGATTTTGTGCACGCGATTTCTCGAAAACGGCTCGTTAGATTTTTATGAAACTTTCAGGTCTGATAGAACATTTTTAAATCTCGATACCCTTTTTTTTTATTTTGATGACGTCACTTCCGGTTCGGAGATTTTTGCAGTTTTGTGATTTTTAAGGGTCATTTTGTCCGTCGCTTTTTTTAAAAACCGCTCATCACAGGAAGATGAAACCTTTTCAGGAAGATAGAGCAACATGTTGTAGATTTGCATTGTGTTGTTAACTTTCACCGGAAGTACTGCACGTTAACGCTCGGTATGGACTGAAAAAGTCATATTGAGCGTTTCAAAATTTCTAACACTTTTTCTATTATATCATTTTACTTGTAAATATTTTGTTAAAACAAAGAGAACAAAAGTTGTGAAGAATTTCAAGATCTTTCAATTGATATCTCAAAAAAAGGGCTGACCCCTCAAATAAGGGATCTAGAGGGGCCAAAAGTTTTTACTTGATATCTCAAAAAGTATAGAGAATTTATAATACGTCAAAGAAGCAAAGTTGTTCAAAATGTCAAGCTTAATCTATTGAAGTCGACAAAATACGTCCGGCGTCGTCACTTCCGGCCAAACCGGAAGTAGTCGGAAAACGCGGTTTTTTTTTTTGCCGTTCTTGACAAGTTTTTGGGTTATATATGTCTCTGGGAGCATAAAAATTAATTTTCCGTCCGTCGTCATCACTTCCGGTTAAACCGGAAGTAGCAAAAATTTGCATATTTTTGCATTAATTAACATAGATTTAGAGGATTCAACCAATTTAAGGCGTTATTTCTCATTTTTGTTAAAAATGAAAGCACTTCCGGTCAATACTCGTTGCTTTGCAACGAGCTTTGCTCTAGTTTGTCTTTTTTCAGAGGATTCAAATTACTTTTTCACTTTTATTATTCCTTACCGATTTTGTGCACGCGATTTCTCAAAATTTTGTGATTTTCCTGAAACTTTCATGGTGTTGTGTTGTTTTGAACGTTATGTTTTTTTCCGTTTTGAAAAATATCGTCGATTTTCTGATTTTTAAGGGTCATTTTGTCCACAATTTTCCAAAAACGGTCTAATAGAAACATGGGTATGTAGAGCAAGTCTGGAAGCATCAGTATATCATTTTTACCGGAAATGACAAGCACGTCGGCGCTCGCTATGGCCCGAAAATAGACCTATCACAAATTTCAAAATTTTCACACCTTTTCTTCGATATCTTTTTACGAAAATATTTTGTTAAGACATATAGAACAAAAGAAGTGTAGAATTTTAGAGATTTTCATGATATCTTGAAAAAAGGGCTTAAAATTAGGGGCCTAGAGGGGCCAAAATTTTTCCTTTATATCTCAAAAAGTATTGAGAATTTGTAATACGTCAAAGAACAAAGTTGTTTGTCAAGCTTTATCTATGTCGTCAAAATACGTCCGGCGACATCATTTCCGGCCAAACCGGAAGTAGTCGGAAAACGCGTATTTTGCCGTTCTTGACAAGTTTTTGGTTACATATGTCTCTGGGGGCATAAAATTAATTTTTCTGTCCGTCTTCACTTCCGGTCAAACCGGAAGTAGCAAAAAATGGCTTATTTTACATTTTGATGCAAAATTGTTATAAGAGTATGTTCAAAATAGCAGGAGACTTTTTGGTTATCTTTTTTCTGTCAAATTTTCCGGTCAAACAGGACGGAAGACCTTCGTTGCTTTGCAACGAGCTTTGCTCTAGTTATTATTATTATTATTTTTTTTTCTTACCGATTTTGTGCACGCGATTTCTCGAAAACGGCTCGATGGATTTCAACGAAACTTTCAGGACTTATGTAACATTACTTGAACCTTATGCATTTTTTTCCGTTTTGATGACGTCACTTCCGGTTTGGAAATATTGCCGATTTTATGAATTTTAAAGGGTCAGGTTGTCTCCAGACTTTCTCAATAATGGCTCTAGATAGAAACATGAAACTTTCAGGTATGATAGACCAAAGTCTATAGATATGCGTAACGTCTTTCGTTTTTACCGGAAGTGCAGTACGTCGGCGCTGGCTATGGCTCGAAAAATGACAAATCGCAAATTTCAAAATTTTTAACACCTTTTCTACGATATCTTTTTACCTGTAAACATTTTGTTTAAACATATAGAACAAAAGAAGTGTAAAATTTCAAGATCTTTCAAATGATATCTTAAAAAAAGGGCTGGCCCCTAAATTTAAGGGCCTAGAGGGGCCGAAAGTTTTTCTTTCATAAGTCAAAAAGTATTAAGAATTTGTAAGAGGTCAAAGAAGCAAAGTTGTTCAAAATGTCAAGCTTAATCTACTGGCGTCGTCAAGATACGTCCGGCGTCGTCACTTCCGGCCAAACCGGAAGTAGTCGGAAAACGCGTTTTTTTGCCGTTCTTGACAAGTTTTGTGGTTACATATGTCTCTGGAAGCATAAAAAGTAATTTTTCCGTCCGTCGTCGTCACTTCCGGTCAAACCGGAAGTAGCAAAAAATGGCTTATTTTGAAGGTTTTGATGCAAAATTGAAATTATAAAGTCACTGGAGACTTTTTAGCTCATTGCTTTCTTTTGTTCTGTCACTTCCGGCACTTCCGGTCAAAACCGGACGGAAGACCTACTCGTTGCTTTGCAACGAGCTTTGCTCTAGTTATTTTTATTATTGTTTTTTTTCTTACCGATTTTGTGCACGCGATTTCTCAGAAACGGCTCTATCGATTTTCATGAAACTTTCAGGACTGATGGAACATCAATCAAACCTGATATATATTTTTTTATTTTTGTGACGTCACGTCCGGTTTCGAGATTTCCGCGATTTAATGATTTTTAAGGGTCACATTGTCCAGATTTTTCTCAAAAATGATATAGATAGAAAAAATTTTCAGCGAAGATAGAGCAACATGCTGATGTGACATACACCTGTTCTTAATTCTCCGGAAGTGCAGCACCTCGAAACTTGCTATGGCTCAAAAAAGACCTATCGGGAATTCAAAAAATTTTCACACATTTTTGGCAATATCTTTTTACACGTTAATATTTTGTTAAAACATATAGAACAAAAGAAGGAAAATGTCACAGATCTTTCGAAATATATCAACGATAAGGGGCTGGCCCCTATAATAAAGGACCAAAAGGGGCCGAAAGTTTTTCCTTTATATCTCAAAAAGTATTGGGAATTTGTAATTTATCAAAGAAGCAAAATTGTTCAAAATATCAAGCTTTATCTAATGGTGTCATCAAAATACGTCCGACGACGTCACTTCCGGCCAAACCGGAAGTAGTCAAAAATTGCATATTTTTGCTGTTCTTTTCAATTTTTGGATTCATATGTCTGGAAGCATAAAAATTAATTTTTCGTCCGTCGATCACTTCCGGTCAAACCGGAAGTTCAAAAATGGCTTATTTTTGCATTAATTAACATACATTTAGGAGGATTAAACCATTTTGGGACTTCATTACTCTTTTTTTTAAATGAAAGTTACTTCCGGTCAAACAGGACGGAAGACCTACTCGTTGCTTTGCAACGAGCTCGGCTCTAGTTATTATTATTATTATTCTTTTTTTTCTTCTTTGTTCTCCGGTACTTTTTTTGTCCGCGAGTGTTCTCAGAAACTGTTCACCCAACTAAGTTAAAACCTTTTTAGGGTTAATAGGTGTCAAGTGTAGGTGTGCACAACGAAGGTCATTTTGCGCGCATACGCATGCACGTGCGTGCGCGTGAAATGAGTGAAATGACTGATATACTTATTATAGCCATAACTTTTACATTTTTTATTGAAATGCTTTGAAACTCATTCTATAAGGATATATTAATAGTCTAGATAATATGACATGGTCAAATTAGCACGAACTCACGTGCATGCACGTGCGCTTCCCTCTGATTGGCTGAAACAAAGATTTCAATATCTCTTTTGTTTTTTGACGAAATGCTTTGAAATTTTAAACATAGTCATGCATTAGGATATACTACAATATAATATATAGCAGGTATCATGAAAACACGCGCATGCACGTGCGCTGCAATCTGATTGGCTTAAACTTTAAATGGGTATAACTCCTTTGATTTTCAACCAAACAGGATGGGATTTAGAACATAGATAGACATAGTGGATTCCTACAAAAAGGTAAGGTCATCATGCACATGCATGCACGTGCATGCACGTGAGATGGGTAAAATCAAAAATACACTTGATGAAGCGTATTTTTTAATACTTTTCGATTAAATGCTTTATTATTTTATTATATTAATGTATATAGATAGTGTAGACAAGAAAATATGGTCATTACGCACATGCATTTACATGTGCACGCGTGCAAATGCTAAAATTTTAATATACTCGGTATACTTCAGGGAAACGTTGTTAAAGTGTAAAATGCATAGAGTTTGTCATTTTTAATGAAGCTTAAAGGGAGTATGGCACCAAAAGGAGTTGGAAGCGTTTGGGGAACATCTGTAACGGTTCCCGTTACAATTAGCCCTAGTTTTGTTTGAATTAGTTGCAAAGCTTATGAATAGTTCTTCCATTGCAAATATGAAAAACGAATGGTTTTACATCCTTTAGTTAATTACAATTTTACAACAGAAATTCTGACCTGAAACTTCAAGCTCAAATACCGCAGAGTTAAAATTCAAAATAAAATTAAGTCAAGGGAGACTAAATAATTCACCACAATAAAGTGTTCAGGAACAGAATGACAAAATATGAAGATATTTAAGCTGATATTAAAACCGGGATTTTTTCTTCTGTAGAACCTTCTTGAATAACTGCCCTCCCAAATTACATTACACATGTATATTATCAGGATCTGTAATGGACTCGGAAGAAGCATGGGCTCAATGGAACGGTCCTTACGTTGTTGTATAACAGTTTAATTGTTGATATTTTCTTTGGTTTCTACTGTTTATCTGGATTTTGAAAGTTTTCTTTTTCATGTGTGATTATAGGTAAAGTATGCAACTTGTATGATATTGATTTACTGGTAGAGAAAAGAAAACATTTTTTTTCCTTTACGATCAATAAAAACAGAACTACTTGTTGACATAGAAAGATAGGAAAAAATGGCGCAAATGTTTTCAAATTATTTGATCATGAACATGTATTTTGGCTTTTTTTTTGGGGGGGGGGATAACCTGTTTTCAAACACCCTTCTGTATGACCTAGTTTATAAGAAAAGAATTTAGCCAGTTTCCTTTTGAAAATTTCACCAGTGTGAAGTTTTGGATTGTTTGGTATCATTTATTAGTTGATCCTCGGACATTTAAGGAAATGCATGACAGGACAATTATGACATCATCAAAGATGGTGAAGTTAGGAATCTTTAAAAATCATCAAAATTGTCCTATGTTGCAATGAGAAAAGATTTCATCTCTCAACTGAATAACACAACAGTGGACTTTAAGGCAGAATTACAAAAGTGAAGTTTTATGTTCAAGGTTTGTATTTTTATTTACTCACAGAAAATTACTAAATGAAAATAATGTCACTTCTAAACGTTCGTCGAGTTACATTTCAACATTTTTTGCAATCAGGCATGTTTTTAAATTAGTGTATGGATGTATCGCATGCTATATGTAGACTCACTTATTGTGAACTTTCCTGTTTCTCCCCCCCCCTTCATTGATGAAGGCCTAGTGAAAGTGGGAGATACTGACTTTGGTCTGACTGTCTGTCTAGCTGTACTTCTGCCGGACTGTCACACTTTCGTTTAAGCGTGACATCTCTAGAAGCTTAAGGTTTTTTGCAATACAATTAAACACAAATCAAAATGAACTAAGGAAAACCTATTAATTTCCAGATCAAAAGGTCGAAGATCAATGACGTAAATTCAGACATTGTATGTGTATCTTAAACTTTCATTTCCAGGCGATATCTCGAGAAGCCTTTGAGTATTTGCAGTGAAATTTTAAACCACAACTTCCTAATGGAGAATTTGAAGTCAAAAGGTTAAATGTCAAAGTTGTAATTTCATACATTCTGTATCCGTCTAAAACTTTCATTTTCAGACAAATTTCAAGAAGCTTTTGATTTTTGCAATTAAATTTTATTTAAAAACCCCCTATGGCCCAACCCGCCATTCTTCCCCCTCCGCTCCCTCTCCACCCCCAAGATTCGCATGATCCGCACATGCTATTTTTATCTTAAGCGGGGGACATAGATTCTCAGAAATAGCTTATTTTTTCAATGTCCTGAGATTCTTATTTTTCTATTTTCAGATACCAGCGCAATTTTACTAATTCACGGTGTAACCAAATGCTGACTGATGTCTTGCATGTTAATACGAAGTTTATATATCTCAGTTTATTCGATACGCAATAGCATGCTCTACGTATGAACAATTTCTCGAACGAGGTAAATAATTTACAAACAAGTTGATGAGATAAGAATTTCTCATTTAAAGTTATCATTTCGTAAGCTCCGTGGTCGATACAATGACCTTGTCAGCAAATATTGAGTTAATTACTGCTGACCGACGTTTTTCAAACTAACTACTCCACCGATTTATAAATGGAATTGACGACGAATTTGTCCGTTATTCCCCAATAACGACAGGGAGCACACTGAGGTTGTAATCGGTCAGCAGGGGAGGCTCACTTCTCCATGGCACCTGATCCCACTTCTGATGATTTGGAGTTCCGTGTTTGCTCTGGTACTATTTTGTATTGGTTCTGATTTTGAATGCTGTTCATTATCTCCATATGTTACATCAGATCTTCATTTTTCATCAGAATTTTCCGTTTCTCCGATGATGTAAGCTGGTGCCACTTCTGATTTAAAGATCAATGTTCGCTCTGCTCATAATTTGTATTGTGTAAGTGGACTTTTAGGCATGATCAGTGTTTGTTATCTCCAAACATAAAGCCTGAAACAAAATGAGCATTGTGAATATACATAATATACCAATATCAAAGCTACCAATTTGTGATCCATTTCACTGGAAGATAGAATTCTACTGCAACACATGTAAAAGATACCTTTGTGTTCCTTGTAAGGAGAAACATGTAATAGATCTGGACACTATTTATCATGATGTAGTAATACGTCAGTTAAAGAATGGAGTTATGATATCAGAAGCGTGTAAAAGACACAAAGGCAGAAAATATGACCGCTGGTGTCTGTCTTGTGAAAATCCTATCTGTGTCAAGTGTAATTGTAATGAACACCAGCAACATGAAACACAGAATATAGAATCATGTTGCATGATGTGCAGAGAAGAGAGCAATGACAGGATTAATCCCCTTCCGAGGTAAGATACTTTCTTATAGTATGGCTATCTTAGCGGATATTAAATCTGACGTGAAAACAGAAATTAAAATGATTCAAAGGGAAACATCCAAAATCAGGTTGCAGATGACAAGAAAAAGTCAGAGACTGAAGGAATTTATCGATAAAGAAATGCGAAAGGAATTTACTGAATTAATGTCTCAATTAATCTCATCGAAATTCCAACATCGAAAAAAGCATATTGAAAACATGATGAGATATGAAGATCAATTTGAACAGTCCGCAAATAGACCAGTAGTATTCCCTTTTATGGCTAAAGAAGTTTCAAATTCCTAAAATGAATGAAATTAAGGAAGAGGTGATTTGTTTAATGGGGAAAATAAAACAGAAAAGGATAGGGAGAAGGCAAGTAAGAAACGATTCTCTCCTGAAAATGATCAGACCTGAGTTTCACAAATCTTTAGTTGTGACAGGTATCACAGAGTATCGTCATATTTCCCTTGGATTACCAAACAAAATCTGGGTAAGTGATAAAAATAGCTTAATCTTGACCAGTGCAAATGGTGACATACTGCATCAGCTGGCAGTTACAAATAATGGTGCTGGTGTACACACAGTGACCAGAGAAAAAGAACTCATTTACATGAATCAAAATGGTAACATCTGCAAACTTTCACTAGACAACACAACAGAGTCAACACTAGTAAAGAGATCAGATCCATGGAAACCACATTGTATCTACAGTTCCCTGTTAAATGGAGATTTAGTGGTAGGTTCTGGTAAATATGATATAGGTAAAGACTATCATATAGAAGCAAAAGTAACCCGGTACAACAATAAAGGATCACTGCCCCAAACTATCCAATACAAAGGCGATGGCCAGACACTTTATAATTGTCCTGTATACATAACAGAGATTAGCAGGCATGGGGATGTTATTGTGTCAGATTTTAGAACTTCACACAGTGGTGCTTTGGTTGTAACAGACAGTGAAGGAGGATATCGATTCTCCTACATCGGACCCCCTACAGGAGGACTACAAATTTTACCATGTGGGATTTGTACAGACGTACTATCAAACATCCTGGTGTGTTGTGGCGACACAGGCTCCATACAAGTGATTGACAAAGACGGCCATTTTCTATTACGACTGTTCAGATTTCCAGACATCAAGATGCCATGGTGCCTGGCCTATGATAACACAAACCACCTTTTATGGGTTGGATCTTATGTAGATAATATGTATTTATACCGATTCATTAATAGAAAAAACTATTTATAAAAGTGATGAAATAATTAAACTGAGACTAACTGAAGATATAAATTATAACATTATAATTTCAAAATGAATTGTGCTAAACCTTATTGAATACACCCACAGACGAATGTATAGTTTGTCAGAAATATGCATAATAGGTTATATAATGCCCCATTGTATTCTATAATTATAATCTATGTTGCAAACTTTCTCTTAATGTTGTATAATGCATCAGTCATTCACTATAATGTTTCAATAATTGGATATCATGAAATATAAATCATATTTCTTTTTCGATAATTTTGATTATATAGTGCAAATAAATTTTATCTTTATTAAAAAATGATTAGAAGAATCACATGTCGATTCGATATATCCTAGTGAAATCAAAATAAAAGACAACATAGAGTTTGACTTATCTGTTTCATATTTAAATGTTTTACTGATTGTAGACGATAAGGGCAAACTTACAACTAACCTGTATGGCAACTCATCCGACCTTCCAAATTTTCAGATGTTAATGTTTGTTTTGTTCCATATTTGTATCGTTTCGATGGACTTGATAGTTTGATTATTGTTTGTTACCTTCGTATTTCCTGATAAATATGACTTAGGGTGTTGGAAAAGTTCGCGGACAAGTTCAATTGTGAGCGCGCTATTTCCACGAAACCGGTCAAACTTTCCCGATAAAATCTTTACCTTTTTTCCAATAAATATACAAGAAATTTTTGCTCTCCGGTGATTATTAAAAAATATACAGCTTTTTTATTTTGATAAAACTTGCTTCACGGAGCATGCTTTCACCCGTTATGCAAATTAATGCATAGTTTGCATAATAAATTTATGCACATTTTTGCATGACGGACTTTGCCCTTTATGCAAATTACCCACGTTTCCCATTAATTTTGATGCCCTGGAGTACTACGCTAACTACACACTGATAGATTCTCATAGGTTAAGTAATTAATAACATCAGAACTATTGTTGTTAGTGGTCAACAGAGCAAGTGATGTTTACTTCTCTTAGGCACCTCATCCCACTATATGAATAAAACATTTACGTTGCGGGTTCGAATCAAACTGTGCGACATGGAGACCGGTATTTTGGATGAGACCATTTGAACCGAGGTCCCGTGTTCCTTTAGGTGCTGGCACGAAAAAGATCCCTCACTGCTCAATGGCCCTAAGTGCAGAGTAAAGGACAAGATTTGTAGCTCTAAACCGGCAAATAGTAAATGAAAGATTCCAAAAAGAATGTAAAACAACATATACAATCATATACAATCCTTTTCACCCTATAAGAAAAGTGCTGCTGGACATGTCAATACATGTATTGTGATTTTTTTTACACAGCAGTCTATTCATCTTTTTGGAGATAGATGTTGGAGTCCTGTAAAATGCAATAATGTTTTGGAATTTTCATTTTCATCCTAGGGGTCAAATGGGGGTCGAAAAAATAATTTTTTTATGCAAAAAGCCCCTGGTTGTCTGAACTCATCTTTCATTTTACACAGTGGACTAATCATCTGTTGGACATGGTTGGCAGTGCCCTGTAGATGTGCAATAATATCTCAGAATTTTCAATTTTATCCCAGGGATCAAAAAATGATATTTCTTTTTGTCCAAATATCCCATGGCTCCCATAAATCCTCTTCTTTTTACACAGTAGTATATTTATCTTTTCGGAGATGGTTGATAATATCCTGTAGATGTGCAATAATATTTCAGAATTTTCGTTTTTATCTTGGTGACAAATTGTGGTTAGATATAATATCAAGGTTTCTCAAATCAGCAGCTGTCTAAAACTTTAATATTTGCCCTATCTATGTGAAAACGAGGATCATTTGTATCTATTGAAGTAAATATAGCAACACTTTTCAAAAAATCAAAGAGGATAAACATAAATTATTAATTTATTATGAATCTTTGTTAAATTATTCTTTCTCATTAAATTGTATAAAATGGTAGGAGTAATGTTTTATGAAAAACAATTTGATTCCACACATTCTTATGAAACTTCCAAGTAAGATTCCAATACTTTTCCCAGTGATTTCTGAAAAGATCTTTTTACTTTATGTGAACATGTAAAGCTTTGATTTCCTCAAATGACTATCTTTCAGGGATAGCTTAAAACTTTTTCCAAGTACCATGAGATTTGATATTTTTATATATTTTATATTTGGATAGTTAATCATATAATGAAATGCTGACCAACGTTTTACATACAAATTGTTAGTCCATTAATTATTCCCTGAATACGTAATATCGCGACTACCAATGAGTACCTCGCAGTTATCTAACTTACTACCGCTCATTTGCGGGGGAGTGAGAAAAGTCTAAATTTCTGGGCAAATGACATTGTTTACAGTAGTGACAATCGAATGATTCGAACAATTTAATGCCGAAATCATGATGTTTTGCCAGATATTGAACTCCAAATAGTAGATGTCAAATAAGGAAAGTTTAGAATATTTTATCTGCTTAAAAATGTGACGATTTTCAATGAAAATTTAACGAGAAGAGTCAGCTTAATTAAAGATATCGTTAAAAATGTGATAATTTAGGATTGGTTCCTCTCAAAAATATATTAGGCTGGTTCAGCGATTGTGTAGCGATGTATTCCACCACGATTTTTGACTTATCTGTCCTTATAAATGCTACAATGACCGATCTTGCATTGTATTGAATAGCACATTGCCCCCACCCAACAGACGATTTCTACCTCCTTTGCCAAAGAGTTCCGCTAAGTTAAGTAATCGCGATATCAAGTATTGGTGACAGATTTTTCCGTTATTTTCCCATCATAAAAAGGAGCACACGGCTGGTGTGACCGGTCGGCAGGGGATACTCACTCCCCAGGGCATCTAATCCCACCTCTGATGTTTTTGATGTCCATGTTTGCTCTGCTTGTTACTACTGAAAATTTTATCTGTAAATTTTTGTTTTTGAAATAAATTCCTCCTCCCCCAATATGCACAAACGCACAATTAATATTATTTCGCGTTTGGAATATGAGATGGGTTTTTTTTTTATAACTTGTCACCGTTATATCAAAATAAGTTGTCATTTTTTTCTTTGCTGTATCCTTCCCTCTATACGAGCTTAAAGTTCAAATATTATCTTATCTTTCGAACGGTGCCAACTCGACCCACACTCCTTTGATTATTGATATGCGTTAATCACCAGGTTTAATACAGTGTCTCTTTTGTTGATTTTAAGGAATGCATCGTCTTTTTTGACAAGATAGAACACTGTCACAGATTATTTCGGAAGTAGAAAAAAAATATTTAAAACTGTTATGTAAGCCTAAACATTTTAGATATTTTTCTCATGTTAAAGAAATATGGACTGAAGCTTTGCATCAACACAATGATTCGCCCCCAAGATTATTTGCGTTGAGAACTTCCGATCTTCTCAATCAAATCCTCCTCAACTACTAACTATCACGTGAGAAGAATAAGTTTTTCCTGTTGATATCAAGTTCAACTCACGTTGAATATTTTGCTGATATTTATTTGTTTCTAATGCCTGTACTGTTTACTTAAAAATATCGCAAGAAGTTCACCGGGGCAGTTAATTTACAAATCTTTAAATTTTTGAAGACTTGTAATAAAACACTACTGACAATTCTAATTTAAAGTAAAACTTTCAGGTGGCAAAACTTATTTACCTCTATGTTTTAAAATTCATTTTCATCATTTTTGAAAAAAAAATGTCTATAAACCAATGTAATGAATCGAAGATTGAAAAGGACTGGAAAAGAGTTCTTAGATTCATATTTATTTATATGGAACATCAAATTAACATCAATTCAAATATTTATACCTATCTTCATTTGATAGTACCTAATTTCAAATCAACTGTACCTAAAGCTATCTTTGAATCAATTATACCTTATCGTAGATATTTTAAATATAGGTTTACTTTACATATACCTATCTTTAATTCACTTAAAGAGAGGTAAAGTTGATTTTAAAAAAAATTTGAATCTGTCTTTAATTATTAAGATAATGACAATATAACTACTCCCAACAAAAATACTTTGCACAGTTCTCTCTGTGTTTAAATTACTGTCATGGGGGAATTTCCTTATTTTCAAGGACAGAAAACTTATTATACTTTTGTACAATTGAACTGTACCTAGTATCTTGAATTCTTATGTGAATTTTTTTCAGCTGTGCCTATCATCAAATCAATTGTATCTAAATTTAATTGTACCTTTCTTTAAAAGATAAATATAAACTGAATAAATTACATTAAAGTCACGATGAATATAATAAATTTACTGTCAATACAATCACTACCTCAAAAGTGGTTTTACTTGGTACTTGGTAAATTTACTAAATAATATTAGTAAATATAGAATTTAAGAGTAACTTTCACTATGTTTTCTGGTAACAATACGATCTCCTTCAATGAGACACATACTACCCACTTTCTTAGCCAGTACTTAGAATAATCACTGATAACGACGGACGATTTCCGAGGCAGACTAGTTAGATTGACTAGGTATTTCTTTAACTGTAAATAATTCGATTAACCTATCTTCAATTGAATTGAAGATAAGTATAATTTATTTGAAACTAGGGATTAATTATTCAGAGATAGCTTTAATTATTTACACCTATCTTTAATTCATTTAGACATATATTCAATTAGACTTATCTTAAATTCAATTGAAGATGGGTTCAATACTAACTGTTTTAAGATAGGTACAGTTATTTGAAGATAGGTTCAAATATTTGAATATATATAATTTTGGCATTCCATGCATGTATATATAACGATATGTCATGTCAATAAAACACAAAATGTATTACTTTTACTAGTACTTTAAGTGAAATGATTGTTTTGAAAAATGTTTTACAATTCCAAGTTAAACACGAAAAATACGTTAGATAAAACTATTATTCTGAGTTTTTTTAAAGAGTTTTTTTTATGTTTTAATAGATTCAGCATTTCTTTTGTTAGTTGTTGGTATAATGTCTGTTTGTTCCTAACCTAGTTCAATTTAGTGCGTATTTCCTTAGAAACATTTTACTTTAGAAAAAGTAATTTTATATCAATAATTTTTAGTTGTAGACTGTCCCATGACACTTTGAACCTAGAAAAGAAAACAAATCAAAGTAACACCATGAATATGGATATCACAACACAACTTAAAGTGCTTCAATGCTCTCATTGTCCGACTGATGTGGAATTCTGCTGCAGGCCATGTAAACAAAATCTGTGTTTAGCGTGTAAGCAGAAACACGTTGTGTATCTTGATACCAAAGACCATGATGTTGTTATTTACCGTTTAAAGCAAGGAGACATTGTAATTACAGAGTCATGTGACAGACACCCACATTGAAAATATCTAAATTGGTGCAAATCTTGTAAATGTGCATGTTGTGAAAGAAATTATAAGCATCAAGAACATGAAAATCTGGATATTGAATAAGCCTGCACGGTTCAAAGAGAGGAATACAGGGAAAGAATTATTCAGACTAGAGGTGAGAATCTCCCATACCATCGTGCTATCCTAACATATTTCAAATCTGACGTCAAAAGAGATAAAAAGGCTTTGAAAGCAAAATTCTCCAGCATCCAACAAAAGCTTGCGGTTAAAGCTGAAAGAAATAATCGATACACGTAGTAAGGCACTGAATGATTTATATAAAAACAAGTATTTATACGAGTCTTGTGTTGAAGCATAACAAAATGGAGGAGTATGTGCATAGATATGAGCAACTGGCAAACAAAGCTGTAATGTTTATGTTGTTCATAAAGAAAACCCCTGTCCCCAAAATCGTATACCTCAATATAGGAGACATGATTGACTTCTTATTGGAGATCAAAATCACAGAGACAGGAAAAAGAAAAGTTACAAATGAACAAATGTTAATCTTGATGCAAAATGTTATCTTAAAGAAGTACATTGCTGTGACTGACTTAATTCATTGTGCTCACATTTCTTTTGTGACACCAGATAGGATTTGAGTCAGTAATGGACGCAGTCTTATTTTGAGAAATTCTGAAGGTAAGAATCTACATCATTTATTTGATGTTAAAAATCACTATAGAGTACATACGGTTAACAATGCAGGAGAACTGATTTATGTAGACAAAAACTTGAACATAAACAAACTAAGTGCAGACAAGAACAGACAAGAGACTAGAACTATGAGAACCATGTCATGGTGTATCTGTTATGCACCTTTCACTTGAGATCTTCTGGTCATGATGAAGTTTAATGCAAGAAAGTATCCCGCTTTCAGTAGAAATGGGTGTTATATTAATTTGGGACTGTCCGTCCGTCCGTCTTTCTGTCTGTCTTCCACACTTTCATTCGTTTCCTAGCGACCGTTCACGGTAGCCTAGTAGTAAAGCGTTCGCTTTGTGACCGGGAAGCCCGGTTTCGATCTCGTCAAACCTAAGAAGCAAAAATAGGTAGTGACTGTTCCTTTGCCAAGCTCTTTGCACCAGAAGTGAAAGTCACGGGTCTTTCGGGTATGACCTTAAAAACGTAGGTTTCGTGTCCCGTGTCCCGTAGGTACTCCCTTTCAGTGAAAGCGAGGGAATTTTTTTCTTCTAACATTTGAAAGGGGTATCAGTTCTGAAAATGACT
>NW_026937973.1:0-8154 GCF_032062105.1 Saccostrea cuccullata | reverse complement strand
ACTATGTTGCATATGTCCTTAAATAGTTATTTCCCATGAGGGCCACATGTTTAATTTATTTACATTTGACCTCGTGTCCAGCTGATCACTATCAGCACTTGAAAGCATTATAAGTAATATAGGTTCGATAGAGGCGACATGTTTACCTGGACTAATTTGTTCAGCGATAAATAAATCAATGTGTTCAACACTGGTAGTTATTTAATCAAATAAATTATGGTTTGGTACATATTTTATACTTCACACTTTATCAGAAAAATAAATATATTTGATTTAGAATATTACATGTAAATCAAGATAACCTCTACCTGTGCCCCTCAGAGGGCCTCTTAATTGAGTGAGATAATTATACTGTTTATATAGGTTTTAGACGTTCGGGGAACACACCTTCCTGGTTTAATCCTATATAACTTACAAGTCTTTGACACAGTTATATAAATGCAGGTAGTTTATTCATACAGTTTAAGGTGGCTCATTACATCCACAGTTTATTTTAGATTCCAATACAGCACCACTTATAATGTAGATGTCAAATATCCAGATGGGGGTATTGATATCATAAATATTTTTTATAGATTTTTTTAGTTTTTGTGTAATTCTAGTGAAATGTTTCATTTCAAGTTTATTAGTAAGAGAATTTCAGAACTTTCAGTGTCAAATGATGGGCATCTTCTTAAGACACGTACACACAGTGAAAATACCTCATAATACCTAATAATAATTTTATTAGAAAAAATAATTTTATCCTATAAAACATTAAGAAAATGAGTTATGAAGAGACAAGGAATGTATTTCAGTGAATTACATGTGTCATATTGAATGAAGAATGTTAAAACGAAATGAAAAATCCAATTTAAAAAATATTTGGTATAAAAAGTCCACTTTCAAGAGTTATCTTTCCTAATTACCCAAGACTCAAAACACTAAGGAACGTTTGACATTACATCTAAAATTCAGAACAAAGCTTTAAACTGCCAGAGTATACATTTAAAAATTAATAAAGCAAATATATAAATTAACACCAACACAGTAAATAGTGCAAGTAAATAACTTTTTAATCTAAACAAGGTTGTAGATTTTAACTCGAATTTCCTCCATACAAACATGTCATTGATTGATAGAGCTCACTGCATGCATCGCTATGAAATTGACATTACTTGTTTGGCGAAGATTTGACTGTTGTTTTCTTTTGTTTCTGCTTAAAAGCAACTCTTCTTGGTGTATGCATAATGAATCCGTTACTTTGTTTTCACTGTTTATAACACCCCATGTTTCATCTATTTTTAAAGCGTTTTAAAGGTCAGGGTCATATTATAGAGGAACCTGTACAATTCGTCCCCAGAGGAAACCGGTCGACACAATGAAGGTTTATTTTTTTGTGTAGTACGTCATCAAAAAGTGGTGTAATGAGCCTCCTTAAGACACAGGTAACACAGGTAGACTCTACCTGTGCCCCTCAGAGGGCCTGTTAATTGAGTGTGATAATTATACCGTTTATATAGGTTTTAAACGTTCGGGGAACACACCTTCCTGGTTCCCTTATCTCCTCGTACACAGACCAGATACAGGTGTGTGTTTTCATGTGGACTGGCTACAAAATACAGGGGTCTTTGTTTATCCCAGCAACAGCATCTGAAGTCCTTGTAATAATCACGTGACTAGCATCATGACGTGGTGGGAGGTCCTTATCATCATCACAGCTTCTAACATCGTCATCGGATTTGTCACATTAGTCCTTAAGAGGTCAGGTTTGTCTTTGTCATGCTAAAGATTAATTCTTAACTTTGATCTAACTCATACAAGTAGGTACAGCACTCCAGTTTCCATTAATCACTAAAATTTTTGCTTTGAAAAATTTAGGTTGTGCTGTTGAAAATATGCATACATGTATATGCTAGAGCGAAATGTCAAATACAAGTAGAGAAAAAACACCAAAATAAAAACAAGTTCTTAATTCAACTGGAAACCGACAAGGATTTTTTTTTAGAGAAATGTTATAGTAAAAAGGAACACAGACATGCTGTGTTCTTGGAGTGGACGAGGGGGACAGGAAAAAGTTGTTTTATTTTTAAATCAACCATACATGCTGGAGTGTTTCAATGTTTCATTAACAACATCTATGTAGTTTTTGGGAACCCGGTCCCCCCCAAAAAAATTGGCAAAACTCTGTTGGAATTGAAATGGGCACCAAATGTGTTCTTTCATTAGCCGATCTATTTGATATTCATACGAAGCAGAAAATATTCAATTCTTCTTCGTGAAAAAAGACATTAAGCATTGGCAGTGGCCTTCAACTTATAATTACATACTAGTATATCGACGAAACTTTTTATTAGTAAACAATAATTAATACGTTTAACTCATTGGTGGACGTAATATCCCAGTAAACTTTAAGTAAATACTGTTAGCTACCATATAGTCTGTTAGTTGATGATACAGGAATTTCAACAACTATGTTAACAGTCATAATTTCAATCATTCTTTTATTAGTCATTAAAAATGATACTGTTAGCAAGACTTAGTACAACCTACATGTATGATTTGGTCTGGAACCTTAGACTTTTGTTTCTAACAGAATTGGAATACGGATCATTCCGTCAATAGATCGATACATGCGCTTAAAGTAGGTGTGAACGGTCGCGCAGACAACAGCAGAAACCAGATTTCACCGCTGGATTTTCCAGAATCATTTCTAATGCTATGTTCACATCTTTGTATTGTAACACTATTGTTTGTACCTTATTTTAGATCGATCACTGTGCATTACCTTAATCTATTTCGTTATTTTGAATCATACATTTAATATTCAAATTATAGGAATCGTCCAAAGACAATGAATTTATTTGAAAATAATTTAGGCAACGCAGTCGTTACATTAAATATTTGTTTGGGAAGACACGTTCATTATTTTCACACATCACTATGAATTTCATCAGAAAGAATATATTTCAGTTGTATATTATACATTATTGCTGGTTTTTTAGGTCAATACAATGATTTAGCCATCTGAGGAGTACAATATTCACCGAGCCCGAAGGGCGAGGTGAATATTGTACTTCGAAGATGGCTAAATCATTGTATTGACCGAAAAAACCAGCAATAATTGTTTTATTATATGATTCACTGATAAAATGATACAGTTCATTACTTGTTAACTTGCATCTAATTAAGTCCTAGCCAAATGCAAGAGAGAAGCAGAATCAAAATGTGAATAAACCTTACCAGTCGTATCAATTTGAAAGGTTTTTTTTCATCAATTTCAGTTGCCATGAAAAAAATAATATAATGTCAGTCTTCTTATAGGATAGATTTTGAAAGGAAGGAGTATTATCAGGGAAAACTGACTGCCAAAAAGTAAGAAAAAACAAAAACATGTTGTTCAGTTCAAGTGTTGGAGGGGGGTCCCTGCATTCTATCTTACCACCCTCACCCTAAAATATATATTTGCTTATGTTTTTTTCACATGAAAAAAAAATCACAGTCGTTTAAATAGCTTTCCAAAACAATTTGTATCAATTTGGAATTTCCCAATCTATTTTAGATCAATGTAGAGGAAATAAATCCTTGTATTGACCTGGAACGTCACGTGCAGGTCAATACAACGTAGTATTTTTCTAACATAGTTGGATCTCAGCCAATCAGAGAGATGGAAATTATTCAATCATATAATAATAGAGCTTATTACTATGTTAGAAAAATACTACATTGTATTGACCTGCACGTGACGTTTCAGGTCAATACAAGGATTTATTTCCTCCACATTTACCTAAAAATAGATCGGGAAATTCCAAATTGATACAAATTGTTTTGGAAAGCCATTTAAACGACTATGTTTTTTTTTTCATGTGAACAAAACATAAGCGAATATATATTTTAGGGAGAGGGTGGTAAGAGGGAATGCAGGGACCCCCCTCCTCCAAAACTTTTACTGAACAACAAATTTTTTTACTGTTTGGCAGTCAGATTTCCCTGATAATACTCCTTCCTTTCAAAATCTATCCTATAAAAAAGACTGACATTATATATTTTTTTCATGGCAACTAAAATTGATAAAAAAAAAACCTTTCAAATTGATACGACTGGTAAGGTTTATTCACATTTTGATTCTGCTTCTCTCTTGCATTTGGCTAGGACTTAATTAAATGCAAACAAGTAATAATGAGCTGTATCATTTTATCAGTGAATCATATAATAAAACAAGTATTGCTGTTTTTTCGGTCAATACAATGATTTAGCCATCTTCGAAGTACAATATTCACTTCGCCCTTCGGGCTCGATGCATATTGTACTCCTCAGATGGCTAAGTCATTGTATCGACCTCAAAAAACAGCGATAATTGTACTCCTCAGATGGCTAAGTCATTGTATCGACCTCAAAAAATAGCGATAATTGTGTAATATTAATATATACAAGTGATTCGAAAATCTCTGAATATTTTTGCATCTCTGTATTCATCTTATAAGATTTTTTTATTTGTATTTGTGTGTATTTAAATTTTAATTATGTTATATTTTTATTTTGATAGACTTTGGGATGGTAAAAGGTGCAATGAACCAAGACGAACTTTTGTTATAAAAAGAAACAAAGTAGATATTGCTTCTGTTGAAACACAGACCTGAAAGACTTCTTATATGTTGGCGAGACAAATCTTTGTTTTCCTCCTTAACTAACTCATACAAACATAAGAAAAATTCAGAGATTTTTTAAGCAGTATTGAGGATGTACTTTTAATATTAACACTTTTTGAAAATAAAGCATGAGAAATCTTTGAGTTTCGATTAATTTTTTTTACAGTACTTATATTTTACTTTGAGTGTAAATGGCAATAATTTAAAGGTGAAAATAAAGAAATATAGACACATGGTTGGGTTTGAATAGTAAAACAACCCCACATTGTTTGAATAAATCGTCAAGAACACTTTTCCTTCATGGACAGTTAAATGCTTTGTTCATAGGCATACATGTATATTAAATTAGTGTTGAGTGTACATGCAATGTAAAATTCTAGTGGTTTTAACATATTTACTTATTTCGGAAACGGTTCATACCTTAAATTTTGAATTCGCTGAATTGTCATGAAATGGGAACCCTTAATGCTAGCGTGTATCAAGTTCAAATGAACGCCAAAAGACCAAAATCCCAGCGGACAATATCGGACTGGGAGTCAAAATGTGAGCTCTGTCGAACACCGGCTACGGTGGAATGGAAGTGTTTGAATTGCTCTGATTTTATGTGTGCTAACTGCTACAAGATCCACAAGCACGGTAAACTGACAAAGATGCACACTGTCATTTCCAAGACGAACAGAGGCAGCGAGAGCAACCTTCTTCACAACATAAGATGTGATAAGCACTTAGATGAAAACGTAGATATCTTTTGTGCTAAGTGCGACAAGCCGATTTGCAAAATATGTCTGATAGCGGAGCACAATTCGCACAGTTTGACGCAAATGGAAACAAAAGCGGAAGAAGAAAGCGCCAAGATACGGAAATTGTTGAGCGAAGTTTCGGCTACCAAAATTAAACATTTTCAAGAACAAATAACCAATCAAGAAGCAGCTATCGAGACTTTCAGCCAGAAGGACAAAATAGCTACACGTGATATAGAAACAAAAACGGAGAAGATGATAGGTATTATCAGAGAAATCGGCAACAAACTAATAAAGGAGAATGTCAATCGATTGGAGTCTATGAAAAATCACAAATCGTCACTGGCGAAAGAATTGGCACAAATCAGAAAAACTGTAGAAGAGGCGGAAATCAGCCTGCAGAGAGGAAACGCTCTGGAAATAATTCAGAAGTCGCATTACTTTGAAAGAAAACTTGACCAAAAAGTCCCGGATGTACTGCATCCAGTGTATCACGATTTCTCCAAGTTTAGAATAGACAAGGAAATTCTAACGGCTTTGAAGAAGGAATGTAATGTAAGGTAGGAAAAGCTGTGAAGAAGAGAACTCGATAACGAAATTTTTGAAAATTTCCCTTGAATAATTCATGGATTTTATTTTAATTTTAGATTGCATGAACGAGATTTAGCGGAGTTGCTGGAGAAAAATAAAGCTCTACAACAAGAGCTGGACAAAGTAACACTGGAGAACGAGAAGCAGATGAAATCTCTACAGTCTAAACTGAACGCAGTCACCATCAGGAAAAGGTAACTCGTGCCATTACATGTCTTTCATGTTGACGTTTCCATTATGTGACATCTAAGAAATTTAATTAGTTGACTTTTTGCCTGCAGTAACTTGGAGAAAGAGTTGCGATCTTTGAGGGATATGAAGACCCAGCTAGAACAGGAGAGGGCTGCCTACAGAGAGTCGGCAAGCAGCAATAACGAGAGCACTGAGTCTGTTTATATACATACACTTTAGTTTTGTAATAATTTTGACAGCTCTCTAGCCATGTGAGGCCTAAACATTATACAAGTGCATGTATTTGCTAAAAACTTCCAGTATTTTTTTATAAATGTTGCAAGATCGTGCACTTGTCATGATATAAAAATCAAATGATATTTACAATTATTTTTTATTGCAAAAATTGTTAAGAGCGACTACTTTTTAAACTTTTTTTAAAACAGAGCCCTGAAGGAACAAGTGAGAATGTTGCAGTTAGAGATTGACGGTTTGTCTGAGAAATCTAACAGTTCTGATAAAAGCCAAAGATACAGGTATAGCTTCATTTACTTCTGTAACTGTTCAAAGATGTGAATAACCAGTTCTTATTTGACAAAGGAGGTGGTTATTTGAATGCTTACAGGGACCTTGAAAAAGAAAACGAGAGGCTGCGATCTGAAAAGAAAAGATTGCAAAAGGAGAGCGGAGCAACGATACTTAAACTAAGAAAAAATCTCCAGGCAGCTAAAAAAGAACCAGGGAAACCGGATCAGGGAAAAGAAACGTAGGTTACTTCCCCTAACTAACCTTTTTTTAAGAATAATACTTTTTTCAGTAAAATAAATTAGACATACTAAGTATTTTTAATTCTAATTCTAATTTAATTCTACGGTGGTGGATCAAGGGACGACTGGAGACATTTGCTAACATTCATGTGTTTAGTAAACAGATATTTCCTTTAATCTTTTGTTTATACAGAAATAAAGACAAAGGTCCCCCAATTTCTGCCAAACGCCCACAAACTGAAAGGAAAGCCGAAAAAAATTATTATACGCAATCTACATGGTAAGTTTATGATTCAAATTATAAAAAAGTGGAGAATACTCTAAACATTTGGACAGCTCTCAACTCAGTTCTCAAACGCTTGATATTTAGTTCCAGGAATTCTGCACAGAAACAGAGACCAAAGATAGGATCGGAAATAAAGGTCACGGGATCAACTTAGTATGAATATTTTTCGTTTGTTTTTTTTTTAAAGTGACTTAATTCAATAAGAGTTGTCATTCTTAGACTTTGTGCCCAAAGACATACTAAGAAAGATAACTCTATTCCATTAAAGACAATAAATTCTTATACCATGCAGGAGTTATTTCCCTTAGAAAGCATTAAAAGATTTATTGTGATTGTTTGGTGAGAAAAATTTCCTGGTTTTTAAGATGCCATATTTCATTGATGATACTAGTATTCGTATTTAAGCATGTTCAGGAAAATATTTTTCTGAAATATTTTCAATGTTCTTCACTCGAACTTAAATGAAAATTTATACGGTTAAAGTATATCACCAGGGACCTATATTTAAGGAATCACTGTCTAGTTTTGAGAGTATGCCAGGGCATCAACAATAGTGGGAAACATGGGATAATTTGCATAACGGGCGAAGCCCGTTATGCTAAAATTATCCCATGTTTCCCACTATTGTTGATGTCCCTGGCATACTCTCAAAACTAGACAGTGATTCCTTATATTTCCATTTCATTGTGAAATAAAATTGTAGATTTAGACTTTAAAAATGTAGACATAGACTTAAATCACACGAGGACTTCCATGCTAATTTCAATAGTCCTCGCCCACTGACGTCAAACACAAAGGCAGCCACACGAGATTTACATGCATATTTGGCCTCCTTAGCGTCAGACAAAGAGACAGATGCGCACGACGATTTGCATGCGTATTAGGCCTCCTTAGCTCCTGATCTATCGACCTGCCTAATTTACATTCCGGCAGAATTATCAAAAAATAAAATCCGACAACTTTCAAAGAGT
>NW_026937972.1:0-8105 GCF_032062105.1 Saccostrea cuccullata | reverse complement strand
AGTGAAAGGAGTCTATTTACTATTGAAATTCAAGAAAGTTGCACATAGAGTCCATGCATCTGATGGACTCGTTAAAAAGAATATGGACAATGATGTACTCAGTGCGACATTTCTTTAAAAAAGCTGTAATGTCATTGATTAGCAATGGTTGCTAAGGGGTTCTGGTTTTTTTCATTGACGGTGGTGTTTATAGCAATGTTAATAAATACTTTTTGTTTTTTGACAATGTGTAACACAGGTTGTTACAGTTATAGTTTCTTTTTTTAGAGGGGCGAGGGGTGTCAGGGTAAAGTCTGTATGGTCACAATCTGGGACGGGGGCGGCGGGGATTACCACGAATGAGGATTTCTTCCATGTATGGTTCAAAACTCTGGGAAATCTATCCTCAGTACTGGGGAATATTTGGGGGTTACCTCAGTGGCACCTGAGGGACCGGCTTGATCCTTGTGGGACCAAGTGCAAGCTTTTGGGGGGTCTACCCCTGGAGGTGTAATCCCCAGGTAGTTTTGTACCAAGGGAGACAGTATGGAGTTAGGGCCTGAGTCAGAACTTGAATTCCATGTTCGTATGTGGCAGTCACTCTTCTGGGTACTAAGAGGTCTCTTCCAACCACAATTTCCTTGTTGGGGCTCTATCGCACCTGGTTAGTAGGGAGGGCATCCCGGTAGGCAGGTAGCGATTCCCTGTATTCCAACGGTTTACTTTCATATATAATGTATAAAGAGATTGTAACAAACGCGTGCGACGAAATGTTAATGCTTTTATTTATAAATCGAGTTTAATTGATATGTTGTTAATAGTTCTGTGTCTGGAATGAATGGATTTCTTTTCTCGATAGCATGAACAAAACAAAATTTTATACGACACACTCTAGGCCCATTTGTCATCGGCCATGTCGATATTTGCTTGTTTCATTAAGCGTCAATGTTGCTCTGCATTTGTGACGCTTAATGATATAATTTTATCATCAAGCGGTGATTTAGCATTAGCGGTTGAGACTCGGCTATTAATGCAATAATTAATTGCAATAAGCCTTGCAAATGCAACGATTAATGCTATTTGTATCATTAAGCTGCGTTTTATCATTAGATATTGCTAAGGGGCTCTATTGATTAGATAGTGAAATGCATTATTCGTATTCGAGTAATAATAAAGTGGTAACCTTTGAAGATATCAAGTTAAAGAACATAGATAAAATATTAAACAAGACAATAATTCCAAAATGTCAAGAAAAATGGGGAAATATTTATCAAAATAACATACAATGGAACTTAGTTTGAGACAGTATTTCAAAAATGAAAGTTAAAAATAAAATTCAAGAATTCCAAAGGAAATGCGTGTATAATATATTGTATACTGAAGATAAATTATGTAAAATCGGACTATCCAATGGTTTATGTAACCTATGTAAAAATCATAAAGAAAATCAACAACACCCACTACTGGACGAAAAAAGTGCTGAGAATCCCAAATTTTACTGATAATGTTTGATAGTTACTGATAAGGTGCTGTTCTTGCTGATAATTACTGATATTTACTGTTATTATTACTGTTGTTGCTGATAATTTTAGTTGTTGCTGATAAATACTGATAATTACTGTCGTCTTTTACTGTGGGATCTGATAAATACTGATAAATACAGTTGAGGTACTGTCGCTGCTGAGAATTACTGATAATTACTGTTTAGGTACTGTCGATGCTGAGATTTACTGATAATTACTGTGGTCATTGTTTTTAAGCTGGGAATTGATTAAAATAGCCTGAGAAATGATTATTTGTTTTTTTTTAAAGTATTTTAACAGATTCATTACAGTCAATTACAAAATAAATTATTCTAAATAAAAAAGGCACGTTTTATTAATTTGTTTTCAGTTTTCAGCTATTAATTTCACTATAATTATTTTTAGACCACAGTGTTAACATTTATAAGCTTTCATAAATGTTTATGTTTTTTCTTTAAATTTCTCCTTACACGTAGATGACATTATCTGAGGAAAAATATTTTGTTGTATTTGCAGTGGATTTTTTTCCCAAGTACTTTTTTAAGAAGTTTAATTTTTGTTCATAAAGGTTAAAAAAATCTCATCTCATATTTTTTCTCACATGTATGTGTACTGTCATCAAAAGCTTTTTGTGGGTATCTTTAATACTTCAATGGTTGTAAATATCAATTTATTTTACCTTGTGGAGAACTGAAAATGCATAAGAGCACATTAAGTTGAAAACACCCCCCCCCTTTTTCCATTTACATTTTAATTAAGCTCTCATTTTAACAAGACAGTATTAAATATTTGTCATAAAATCTAGTCTTGAAGCGTACACTTTGTTATTTTATAGAAGAATGTGACAGGGTTAAATAATTAGATTGAAGCATCTTTAATTATTTTTTTTTTAATATATATATATTATGTAGACAGCGCGCTCTAGTTCTCTGATGTCCTCCCTGCGAATTTTATATCATTGTGTCGCTCTCTCTCTCTCTCTTAAATTATTTGTTAAGGCTTAAGTATTGTACACTACATGACATAAATCTTATGCAGTGTGATTTTTCAGTCAATGAAATACACGTCTTTCTTTAGGCTAATTCTTTTTTCATTGTACACAGTTTTAAGTCGATCTATGGGCATATGGCTTCTAAAATTATGCGCCACTCCTTAAACATATTATATGCGGTCAGTCAGTTAAAAAAATAAAATAAAATAAATCATAACTTGTATTAACTTTTTCCATTGATGCAAACGTTGTGCTTGTTGTTCTGGAACATACATGTCAACCACGTGTATAAGTTATACTTTCGTTTTAGAATCGGGTCAATTATTAGTACATTCTGCCATAGGGATTTCGTTAAGGCTTGCGTTTTTGTAAAATTAGAATTTTGTGCAGAGAATTTAATTTTTTTTAATTCCATTTTTGTCCGAGACCTTTGTATAAACGAACAGTAAAGACTTGGTGCTTATTTATATGATTTTACTTGATTGTAGCACAAAAGGGAGGGGGTGAAAATACTGTTTACAAGTGATAGCCGATAGGGCAAGGTCTGTTCTTTAGTTGTGTGTTTTAAAAGTCATGCAAGTTATGATATTATACTTATCGATTTTTTTATATGCATGAATAAAATTATTTTAGAGAATCAATTGCAATGAACCATACAAAATTCAGAACTGAAGTAATTATAACATTTTTTCATGAGTGCGATACACAACGTCATGTTTCTGACATTCAAAATCCATTTTTATTCTCGGATTAAGCGAAGTGGAGTTTCCCTGCATCTGAATTGTGAACAATTTATGCTAATATTATTTCAAAAAAGTGCTTCACTAAACAATCTTTCTCTTTATATTTATATGATTTTATATTTTGCACACTTTTTTTTTATTAAAAAGTGAAGTCAATTTCTCGTCTACGTATTTACCGGTCCCAAACCATCGTTAGCAGAGATTCAGAATTGAAAATACATGTGACCACCTCCCCCGGGATATTCTTTTATCTGATAAACAAAATATACTCCCCGGCCTAGATTCCCTTAATTCGCATTTATAGCAACCTACAAAATTTTTTTGTTTAGTTTCTTATTCAAGCATGCCTTTTAGACCTACTGTTATGTATAACATCACCTACATTTTATATGTTTTTGTGGTCTATGTATACTAATGTAAAACTGTAAAAAGATTCAAATAAATGATTGATTGATTGAAGAAATATGCGTAAAACTAAAAAAATGAAATTAAATACTGAAGAAAGATAGATCTTTGAGAATTGAAATAATACTCAAAATAAGTCTGTACAACGTACATGACGTACATGTATATATCTTTTTTCTATTATAGTACCAAAGTGTTCTATTCTAAATATTTTTTTCTATCGATTATATTCGTCATCAAATTCAATATTACGGAATTTTTTTTTCGTGCGACCATAGACTTTAAGATTGTTCCAAAGTAGCGAGTACATGTACAGTGTAGGTAGTTTGTTTATTGATAACACCGGGGGCCGCAGACGAAGAACAATAGCTAATTAGTGCCCATTGTTACGCTGACCACTACAATTTGCATGGAATATACAAGTTGTACCCCGTTCTACCCCAGGGCTGAAGACATGTACACAATACAGCCAAGTCACAGGTCGATCACCAATTTCTGATCAATTGAAATCAATTTAAAGGTGTTTTCCTTTCAACTTTTTACCATGCAAAATTAAAATCGATCAATTTGATGATATACAAAGTGTACTAATAGTAACATATTAAATTAAGTCTCATTTCAGTTCTTATTTCCCATTCCATAAAATCAAATTAAAAAAAAAATAAGGAGATTTCAAAACTGATGAAATAAAAAATGATTTTGTATTTAAATTTTAAGAGACAAACTAAACACATGTACCTTTGCACTAGGGATTCTTAATCTCTAATTTTTAATCAACTCGCCCCATTTGCCGGTTGCGCATGCACACAGTGTGTACTTGTACATATGTACATGTGGAGGAGTTTAATTCTTGGACGATCTACAAACGTCTACATAACATTAAAATAAATGAATAAATAAATAAATTATTAATTAAAATCAGTGCCCACAGATTGAACATATTCAAACCTGTTTTCACCTCTTAGTTACTTTTAAAAAGGGATAAAATTTCTAATTTTCGAGCAAATTTTCAAATATTTCGACAGAAAGACACCAGAAAACTGAACATTTAACAAGATAAATATAATTGTTTTCGAGAGAAAAAAAGGCCTTCAAAAACAAAATGTTGTCCAAACTCGAACAGTTGACCTAGTGAAAACGGAACAAATCCAACTTTTCTAACCTGCAGGAAACTTTTTTTTATCCCGATTTTTTTCTATCCATTAAGAACTTTTTTCTTATTATTGAAAAAAAAAGATCACCGATCTCCCTACATAATTCTCTTGGAGTCGGGAAAGGCGGCGATGGATCTTTTTTAAGATAGCATAATTTTCTTTTTATTTACAATTTATTTTTCAATAAGATCTTATGCAAAAGTAAAATTCCATTTTTTTCTGCAGTTAATTTTTGTTTATTAATTCTATCTCTATATATTCATTCTATCAATAATTCATTTGATAATTGTCAAAATTTTCACAAACGTAATGTAGAAATTGAGATCAGCATACATACATACAGTCATGTAATTTTGTCACAGGCAGAACATTTAAAGAGATAATAAAATTTTGTCATGATAGTTCAAGTAAAAGAAAGTAATAATTGAAGGTTTTTATAGCCCTCTGTTTTTATTTCAAACCAATTACCAGGTCAAAAACAATGACCACAGTAATTATCAGTAAATCTCAGCATCGACAGTACCTCAACAGTAATTATCAGCAATTTTCAGCAACGACCGTACCTCAACAGTATTTATCAGACTAAACAGTAAAAGGCAACAGTAATTATCAGTATTTATCAGAAACAACAAAAAATATCAGCAACAACAGTAATAATAACAGTTAATATCAGTATTCATCAGCAACAACAGCACAGTATCAGTAATTATCAAATTTTATAAGTAAAATTTGGGATTCTCAGCACTTTTTTCGTCCAGTAGCGACCTCTTTTACCATTGCACAAAAGTGAAAACAACACTCAAATTACTAGAAGATATAATTGAAAATGTTCTGCAACTAAATGGAACTTTACAAATTGACCAACAAACAATAACATTAGGCTACTTGAAGGAACCGCAAACCCAAAGAAACGTTGTTAACATTTTAATATGTATTTATAAATGGGTCATATGGAAAATAAGAAATAAAATTAAATATGAGAATTTAAAAATAACTGACTTCAGTATTAAAAATGCATTCAAAAATGAAATGAAATCGTATTTTTCACTATTACTATCACATGATTTGACAAATTTCAAAGAAAAAATAAATCATGTATTTCAAAATTCCTTGTGATTTTAATACTAGTTATAGTATTGGTAGTATATGCTGCCGTGATAAACTATATATACATGTATTAGAATTTTAATTCCACTATAAGACACACTTGTTTTTTTGCTATGTTATTTTTCATGTAACTGGAAACTTTATGTTTAAAATATGATTCAAACTATGCATGTGAAGAAAAAATATTCATGTCTTTGTAAAATTCATTTTGATGTGTTTATATAATCTAATTTTATAATCAGAAATATGGCATGTCAAACGTTGCTATATTCGATAATCTTGTGATGTATATTCAAAATCTTGTGATGTATGTTCGAAATCTTGTGATTTATGTTCGAAATCTTGTGATGTATATTCAAAATCTTGTGATGTATGTTCAATATCTTGTGATGTATATTCGAAATCTTGTGATGTATATTCAAAATCTTGTGATGTATGTTCAATATCTTGTGATGTGTATTCTAAAACTTGTGGTGTATATTCTATAATCTTGTGATGTATGTTCGAAATCTTGTGATGTTTATTCTATAATCTTGTGATGTATGTTCGAAATCTTGTGATGTATGTTCGAAATCTTGTGATGTATATACTATAATCTTGTGATGTATATTCGAAATCTTGTGATGTATGTTCGATAATCTTGTGATGTATATTCGAAATCTTGTGATGTGTGTTCTACAATTCAGTGATGCGTGCAATAAAATTGCATGACGCAACAGAAAAGTAAGGACAATTTTCATTGGTTAGAAATAACGAAAGTAGCCGGAGCGGTCGTAATGCACACAACTTCGCAAGCATGAAATTGGCGAATTCAACCTAAAGACAAAATTATAGGTAATAGAAAAATTGTTTTGGTATCACGAAGCACTAAGTCGGTCATAACGTGAAAAGTGGGAATCAAGAACATTAATTTGATTTGTTTGAAGGTATTTTAACACACGACATCAAAAACAATTTAATGGCTAATGGCTGGACTAAAGAATGTTTTATCCTATTTTTACGTCCTCATATTGTAGTGATGTTGATTAATCGGTATGATTTATTCTATATTGGTGCTAGTTAGAATAATCTAACTGTGTCCCGGGACAAACTCTCACCACGCAGGGTTCGAAATTGGCCCATTGACCGTAGCACTAGTCCAGGGACGACTTTGCAATAAATAAATAAATAACACGACAAATTTTTAGGAGAAGGTGGCTGTCAGGAAAAGATTAATTGCTATGCATCTATGATTATTGTCATTCACAAATTTGTCCAAATATTTTTACAGTAAATGTATTGAAAATTTCCCAATATTTTAAAGCTGTTTTTACAGCTAGCCTGAAATTCAAAGTACTCAGAAGTACTGAAAGCCGGGCTCATTTACAGGATAATGAACAAGGACCGCAGTGATTGGGAAGGGCTTGCGCCACGCGCCATAGTCGCATTGAAGTGAAAAATGGCGCATTAAATCAATCAATCATGGTGCCAAGGTGCGCATTCAATTTTTACCGATGTTATTTGAAAATATTTTGTGTACGACTTTCTTCTTATTTTTACTTTCGTTTTGAATGCTGTCAATTTGAAACAACAAATCTCATTGGTTGAAACCCGTCTAAAAGTACTTCCGGTTAAACGAAGCACTTGCATGAGGTACAGTGCTTCATTCATTTGTATGGTAGGGCTGCTCCCTTTCCAAAACTGTCGTAATTTTAACAAAAAATACGGTTCAGTTGTATTCTAAGCAAGTTCCTTTAAATTTGTTGCATTTCATGCGTTAAAAATCAGATTCGGTTAATTAAAACGTGTTTTCTCCCCGTACTTCGTATTTGTTTGTCACTTGTTATTTCTTAAAATGGCCCTTCAGATTATATTGATGGCGCATTTATTTTCGAAATGGCCCATCAAAAATGTTACCAGTTGCGCCATAGTCCCATTGACCATTTTGGCCTTCCTAATCACTGGGACCGTGGTGACAGTTTAAAATCACGTTCAGACGTTTAGAGGATATGTAATACACACAAAAATATCTCAATGGCATGTATAACATTAAAAAGTTTTAAAAATAAAATAAAATATAGCTAGAAATTAACAGCGAGAAATATTTATCACATGTATCGTTTCGGGGTAATCCGGTTTTATATACAAACAGAAGTCAATAAACACCGATGCAGCAAGATTAAGGTCAAACGACTCTGCACTGATGTGTCCTCAGCGGGGAGTT
>NW_026937971.1:0-8149 GCF_032062105.1 Saccostrea cuccullata | reverse complement strand
ATATATACTGTTTTTAGAATTTCGATCTGTAAAATGACCCTTACTTACATTATTTAACAATAAAATTCTAATATTTATAAAATCTAATGCTTATTTTATGCAACGGGTTACCGATTCGATTATTGGCCGATGATCAGTTGGAAAGGGTCAACCGATGCTACCGATTAATCGATTCTGATTTTCAACCGATTTGACAACACTAGTCATTTTATCGCTTGGCTAAATTAGAGCACAGGATCAGACATTGATGCCTTGTCTTTAATATAAAAAAGTGATTTTGTTGGTTTTAGAGTGTAGAATCAGATATTGATGTCTTACATGTGATTGTCTTGGTTGTAGAACACAGGGTCAGACATTGATTCCTCGTTTTCTTCCTCCTTCTGTACGGAGCTGGATGAACAGATGTTGGTTGCCATGGAGACACTGGAGAGGCCTCAAAGGTCACAGAAAGGTCAGCATAAGGGTTATTATGGATTTGTATATAGATAACAGAAATTGTCAATATTGAATATCGAAATGAAATTAATTACTAAAATAAAACTTGACTAATCCAGATGTTGTGTATCCTGAAGTCTTGCTTCATACCATGTTAACTTTTAGTCCACTTAATTCATTTGTTTAAAATGTTGTCTTATCTGAGATATTGTCTAATTTGGCCAATTTCTTTGGAACCAGTGGTACACGGATTAACAACTCTTACTGCATTTAAATGGGCCCCTTGGATTGGGAATTTAACACTTTACAACTTACTGAACTGTTATGCAACATACACTAAATGCCCACGTCATAAAAATAGAACTTTACCATTTCCCCGCAGGCACCTTTTAGTGTGGTACACGTTTCTATAAAGTTTAGCGTAAATAATATTCTGACGTTATATTTTGATGCAAAAATAACTTTTCCGATTTTATGAGATTTTTACAAGTATATAATGAAAGGAAATTGGTATTTAATTAAAGATAAAATGAACTTTTTAAAGTGCGTGAAAATGCGTGATTGCGGGGAAACGGTATATGCGTGATTTTGCGTTAGAAATAGGAAATGGTGCATGCGTTAAAATGCGTGACTGCGGGGAAGGGGGTTAATAGCATTTTATTGCTTATTGGGAAATTTTATTGCATAATGTTTTCAAGAGAAAAACAGTTACGATGAACAGAATGGATCTTTTACTAACTTAACTATTCAAAACTGTAAATTAGAGAATAGATCAATTAATATACCGTAAACATATTACATTTGGCTGTGTATTCTTTTTAGCGGCTTTGGCGGAACGCAGCAACTGCTAAATCAATTACAAAGCTAAATGTCTTGCACATATACAAGTAAATAAAAATCATTATGAAGAAATGTGCTAAATCAACTTTATACTAAATTATTCAAAATTCAATATCCGCCAAATGCCGTACATGCTAAATATAATACATTTTAATTACAGTAATAAAGTTTCTTCAAAGTTTCTTAAAATTTTGTTCATTTCATTCAGATGTCCAAAACCTGGCCATGTTTCTTTTTTACTAGAACTTTGAACAAATTAACTTTGTGAATCCATTTTTGTGAAAAAAGAGTCTTGATGTTGAGAATGAGGCCTATATTTTGCCCGACACAAGGGAAGTGGAAAATCCCTGTTTGAAGTTTTTTTTATTACACTCATTCATGAGAAATTATCATTTATTACTGATTGGATAATTCTGTGTTGACCAGCCTCACATTTCAGACAAAAAGATCAGAGCTGTATACTTATTGGTTAATTCTGTGTTGTCCTCCCATTTCAGCCAATAAGATCAGAGCTGGCCTGACATCAACACCAGGATGTGTGACCCCGTTACCAAGACGACAGTCCCAGCTGATGAAGTCCCTGTTCACCCTCCAGAGTCCCCTAAATGACAGCTTCCTCTCCCCCTTCCCCTCCCAGAACAAAACCTCCAATACAAAGAAAGGGGAGGAAAACCTGACCCCTGCCACTGCAAATAGCTCTGTTAGACTTAGTAGAGGGGGAAAGCCCAACAGAAAGAAACCAAGAAATGTATTAAATGAAATTGTCAATGAAAAAGTAAAGGAAGGTGGAGGGGGTGTAGAGGAAGAGGAGAATATGATTCACCTTGATGTGATAGGTCAAAGGTCAAGGACAGAAGAAAATACTGATGACGTTAGTTCAGAAACACAGGAAAGGGTGGCTGAAAATCAAGAGATGATGGAAAATGCGAATGCTGGTGAGTGTAATGATTTATTCAAAATCTTTGACAATAAATGTGAGCCAAGAGTTGACACTAGTTTTAAGCAAGAAAATTTCTTAGGCCGAAAACGGAAATCAATATTTGATTTTTAGGTCACCTGAGTAAACTCGGGTGACCTGTTGCACTCGGGTGACTCTGGTGTAAGGGGGGGGCTTATTAATTATATAGTGAAAGTGCATGAATTCTTTGAAAATCTTCTTCTCTGCTTCTGGGTATTAAATAAACTTACTAAGTGCATAGTTATAATGAGCAAGAGTGCCTCTACCAAAATTGTGAATTTTATGGCCCCAGGGTCAGGGGTTCTGGTGTTAGGGTGGGGCTCTATTGATTATGTATAGTGAAACTACATGAATTCTTTGAAAATCTTCTTCTCTGCTCCTGGGTATAAAATAAACTAACTAAGTGCATAGTTATGATGTGCAAGAGTGCCTTTACCAAAATTGTGAATTTTATGGCCCCAGGGTCAGGGGTTCTGGTGTTAGGGTGGGGCTCTATTGATTATATAGTGAAACTACATGAATTCTTTGAAAATCTTCTTCTCTGCTCCTAGGTATTAAATAAACTTACTAAGTGCATAGTTATGATGAGCAAGAGTGCCTCTACCAAAATTATGAATTTTATGGCCCCAGGGTCAGGAGTTCTGGTGTTAGGGCTGGGCTCTTTTGATTATATAGTGAAAATACATTAAATCTTTGAAAAATTTCTTCTTTGCTCCTGGGTATTAAGCAGATGAACTACCTATATAGTTATGATGAGCAAGAATGCCTCTTTAAAAATTATAAATTTTATGGCCCCAGGGTCAGGGATTCTGGTGTAAGGGCGGGGCTCTATTGATTATATAGTGCAAATATATGAAATCTTTGATAATTTTCTTCTTTGCTCCTGGTATTAAGCAAATGAACAACCTATATAGTTATGATAATCTTCCAGAATTGTGAATTTCAAGGCCCCAGGGTCAGGGGTTTCATAGACGGGGAGGTGTATGTATATACTGAAAATATGATAATATAATGAATTGTTTGAAACCTGCTCCTTGGTATTAATCAAATATTTTTGAAAAGCAAGAATGCCTGTACAAAAATTGTGCAATTTGTGGATCTAGGTCTAAGGGTCAGGGGTTCATGTGTGGTAGGGACACTACTGATTATTGCTGAATATTACTGATTAGTTGAAATGCATTTTTTGTCCCCCTACCCTGCCTATGGGTATTAAGTAACCAAACTAAGCAACTGTTAAGTGTATAGTTATGATGACCAACGGACTGCTAGCTCTTTCAAAATTGTGAATGCCATAGAATCTGGCTTAAAATATGAATCAAATTCAATGACTGGAAAGTTGTTACATAATGCTCAGGTGACCTATAAGGCCCATGGGCCTCTTGTTTTTATTACTGGTACTATATACAGGTTTTTTTTTGCCCTTTCACAATTGCAACCAATTTTATCCCGTTTTAATTTCGCCAAGTTACATTTGTTTTGTAAAAAGTATACAAGACTAGTGTTCTTTGAATTTGCCCTGTTTTAAATTCACCCACCTGTGAGTGGGGCAAAGGGGTGAAAATAAAATGGGGGCAAAATTTTCCTGTATACAGTATCAAGTTCTAAATACAATAACATAGAATGACAATTGGTGTTTCAGATGTTTAATAAATGAAAGAAACATAGAATATCATGTAGACATGAAAAACTAAATATTTGATGCTAAATGAGTGAAACAAATACAGATTATGTTGACATTGCAAACGTGAAGTATGTAGTTATATATATATTCAATGTCTACATTTCTTTTATACATATGGAGTTTTGACAGAAGACAAGCTGTTATTAAGTAACTGGGGACTTCCTGACCCTGTATTAAAACAGTACACAGATAAGGGGATCACCTCAATGTTTTCCTGGCAAGCAGAATGTCTATGTTTACCCGGGGTATTAGGTGAGTGAGATTGAAATGAATTATGAATATTATTCAACAGAGATACATGTCATCATGGTCATATTGGGTTCTAATGAACTAACAAATATTTATATGCAGAGTTTTACATCTCTGTTGATAAACGCTAACTTTGTTTTGTGTATTATAGAAAGTTATGCCTGGAAAAAAAGTCTGTTTCTGCTCTCGGAATCAATGTTGATTTATAGTGGCGACATTTTTTTTTAAAATGCTTTTTAAGAATATATGAATTTTCAGTTCTTTGTCACTTGCATGAAAATTTCATTCAAACAATACAAATCAGGAGAATCTAAGCAAACACTCAGGAGGGGATCAGGTGCCATGGAGGAGTGAACATTCCTTCTGTGTGTTCCTTGTCATATGTAATTATACATATATCACATGGCTTCGAGGGTGGCATACCAGAATATTTGCCCCGAGGTGACAGGAAAGCCCTGGAGTGTTATGTCACCCGATGCCGAAGGCAGAGGGTGACATAACACTCCAGGGCTTTCCTGTCACCGAGGGGCAAATATTCTGGTATAGTCGCCCCAGAAGCCATGTGGTATATGTTATATGACATTTTTAAATAAAAAGAAAATTTAAAATCATTCAAAATCGTTGAAAATTTCACAAATAATCCAGAAATGCTTTCTTGACGTTAAGAATAACGCTCCGTTGTTTACATTTGCTTAGCAACCGACGTCATAACATTTCGAACCCGAGCTAAAATGCGTAACGTAAAAACACATGAACGTGATCGAAAGGATGATATAACTGTTTCCGTCGGGGGTGACATAACTGTTTCCGGCCGGACATTACTGTTTCCGGTGTGACTCAGCATTTTTCAGGGTTTATAGCGAAACTTATTACATTTGTGATATAATAGGAAAACTTATTCAAAAATGTTATATCAGATATTATTACTCGGCCCTCACTGTCATTATGCAAAGTTATCTAAAATTTCCGTATAATTCTAGGGGGAGGAAACCTGGTATACTCGGCCCCCACTGTTATTCTGCAGAGTTATCTATCTTTTTTATTTCTGTGCAATTCTAGGAGGAGGTAACTTGGTATACTCGGCCCCCACTAGTGCTGGTAAAACAATGGTGGCAGAACTCCTGGTCCTGAAGCGAGTTCTAGAGACAAAGAAGAAAGCCATCTTTATCTTACCTTTTGTGTCTGTGGCCAGAGAAAAGATGTTCTATTTACAGGTAAACTGTTCCTGACATTCATATTGACAGGTAACTAGGTCAGCTGGTAATTTTTTTTTTACAAGAAAGTTATACTGTAGATTCCTTATTTTTTGCCAGTACTTATTATCCCAAAATGGCTATTAGAAGTCAAATCGTGAAAAAAATTAATTTCTGAGAAGACGGTTGATCAAGACATTTTACTCGGAATTAATCAACCAAAAAATTAAATTGTGTACTTTTGTTTTGCTGATGGTGCTTCTCACGAAATTTATGCTGTAAAAAATTCATTGCATAATATGTTTTACGGTGTGACCATTGGGGAGAGTGCAGTCCTATACACAGCTTTGAATCGCTGAACGTCAAACTGCACTAGACACATTGTAGACTGTGACGTCACATGACGTCAGAATTTACGGAGACAGCCAAGTATCTGGTTAAAAAAGATGACAAGTCTTGTTCAGTATTAAATAAAATACGTTGTAGAGTAGATGAAAATATTTTTTGTTACTTTTAAGCTTTGTGCAAATTAAGAAAAGTAAACGTATCTTGGGAAAGAATATTTATTCTTGGTCTCTGGTATGTTTTAAAATTAAAACGGATGGAACATTCAGAGTGAGGGAATTTTGGGAATGTTGCACAGGAAAATTTGGCTGATGTTATTTGGATTTCATTCCAAATTTCCTCTGTTCTTACACGTTAGTCTATAGAGCTCGCTTCGCTGCGCTCGCTTTAAAAACAAATTTACAGTAATTGCTCTATGTGTATGTAGGTCAATATCCTTAAATTCTCCACTAAATCTTTTCATTTTTAGGTCACCTGAGTAAACTCAGGTGACCTATTGCTATCACTTTTCGTCCGTCGTCGTTCGTCGTTCGTCGTGCGTCGTGCGTTAACATTTGAACATTTTCAGCTTCTTCTCTGAAACCACTGAACCAATTTCAACCAAATTTGGCATATAGCATCTATGGGTGAAGGGGAACAAAAATTGTGAATTTCATGGGCCCTGCCCCCCTGGGGCCTGGGGGGTGGGGCAAAAACTACTAAAATTAGTGCAATCTTTAAAAATCTTCTTCTTTACTCCTGGACATCAAGCAGTCAAACTGTTGGCATGATTGTAATCAGCATTGAGTCCTCTACCAAAATTGTGAAATTCATGGCCCCAGGGTCAGGGGTTCTGGTGTTAGGGTGGGGCTAAATAAGTATATAGTGAAATTTCATGAATTCTTTGAAAATCTTCTTCTCTGCTCCTGGGTATTAAATAAACTAACTAAGTGCATAGTTATGATGAGCAAGAGTGCCTCTACCAAAATTGTGAATTTTATGGCTCCAGGGTCAGGGGTTCTGGTGTTAGGGTGGGGCTCTATAGATTATATAGTGAAAATACATAAATTCTTTGAAAATCTTCTTCTCTGCTCCTGGGTATTAAATAAACTAACTAAGTGCATAATTATGATGACAAGAGTTCTCAACCAAAATTGTGAATTTTATGGCCTCAGGGTCAGGGGTTCTGGTGTTAGGGTGGGGCTTATAGATTATATAGTGAAAATACATAAATTCTTTGAAAATCTTCTTCTCTGCTCCTGGGTATTAAATAAACTAACTAAGTGCATAATTATGATGAGCAAGAGTGTCTCAACCAAAATTGTGAATTTTATGGCCCCAGGGTCAGGGGTTCTGGTGTTAGGGCGGGGCTCTATAGATTATATAGTGAAAATACATAAATTCTTTGAAAATCTTCTTCTCTGCTCCTGGGTATTAAATAAACTAACTAAGTGCATAATTATGATGAGCAAGAGTGTCTCAACCAAAATTGTGAATTTTATGGCCCCAGGGTCAGAGGTTCTGGTGTTAGGGTGGGGCTCTATAGATTATATAGTGAAATTTCATGAATTCTTTGAAAATCTTCTTCTCTGCTCCTGGGTATTAAATAAACTAACTAAGTGCATAGTTATGATGAGCAAGAGTGCCTCTACCAAAATTGTGAATTTTATGGCCCCAGGGTCAGGGGTTCTGGTGTAAGGGGGGGGGGGGGGCTCTTTAGATTACATAGAACACAATCCAAAACAAAAAGGGAAAATCAAAATTCCCTTTTTTTCACCCAAGGTTTACAATCTGAAGTCATTTTGGTCAAAAAATCCTTATATGTGTCTCCACAAGTTCCTTTTTTAAAGATTTTTCTTAAGTATTTGAGGAACGTTCCTCTTTATACACTTTAGATGCATTTGTTATGACCAGAGATTTGAGGAACGTTCCTCTTTCTACACTTCTGGTGCATTTGTTATCACCCGAAACATTTGAGGAACGTTCCTCTCTTTCTCTATCTCTCTCTCTGAACTTCAGATTCATTAAGTATGACCAGACATTTGAGGAACGTTCCTCTCTCTGAACTTCAGATGCATTTGTTATGACCAGACATTTGAGGAACGTTCCTCTCTCTAAACTAAGATGAAGTTATTATCACCAGACATTTGAGTAACGTTCCTCTCTTACATGTGCACATACAGCGTGTATTTTTAAATACTTTAAGAATCTTGAGACATTTGAGGAGCGTTCCTCTCTCAAATTCACTTTTTCTGAAGACATCTCATGAATGGTCAAACATCAGGCATTTGAGGAACGTTCCTCGCTCGAATTTAATTATTACTGTAGGCATCTCAAGGATTGTTAATTATCAGGCATTTGAGGAACGTTCCTCTCACAAATGGTTGTCTCATGAATTGTCAAACATTAGGCATTTCAGGAACGTTCCTCACTAAAATTTAAAATTGTTCACACAGGATACTTACAAAG
>NW_026937970.1:0-83032 GCF_032062105.1 Saccostrea cuccullata | reverse complement strand
TGGTTTTGTCTATGCTATAGACAAACCCAGTTGATTAATAACTGTTTTGAGCCACTCATTCATAAAAGTTCAGAATGTGACTAGTGCATAGTCCTGGTTGTGATAAAAGAATGGAAACAGCAGTGCTTGATGCCTACTTGTTGCAGTAAAGACACAGTGAAAAAGGTATTATTTTTTATTCTCCCATACATACAATGTATGTTTTTATTGTTAATTCTATCTATGCCGTAGTTGCAAATCTAAGTAATTTCTATGGACAGATGGAGCATATGTATGGTGACAAGAACTGAAGTGCCATTGCTGACGCATTCAAGTCACATTCTGAATAAGCAGCGTAGTTAGTACCAGTTGCCAATGTTCCTGGTTTTGTCTATGCTTTAGTCAAACGCAGTGGATTAAAAACTGTTTTGAGCCACTCACTCATAAAACTTCAGAATGTGACTTGTACATATCTTTGGTTTTTATAAAATACTAGTAAAGGAAACAACGGTGATTGAAGAAGACTTTTGGGAAACAGTACTGGGTAATTCCACAGGTTTTAGAGCATCATAATTTAGAAGATAAGATTCCTAAACCTTGAAAATAAGCCACGGCTTATTTTAAGTTTTGTTAAGAACGTGGGGGCTTATTTTTAAAACTGTCTTACAGTCGTTTGGCCAGTTCCGGATTTTGGCCAGTTCCGAATAATTAGTAATTTAAGGACTGATAATTAATAAATTCAACGGTGTAAAAATAAATTGATTTCTATGGTAAGAAGGCTTATTCATGAGTGTTTGAATTATGTGAAGTTTTGATTTTTTGCCCTCAGTTTGGTTTCTTTATCGTACTTGAAACAGTCGACACACTTTTACAATGCAACAAATCTGAATCACCGCGACGCGTAAGTCTGCAGAAAAACCTCTGTAGATGCATAAATTTTTCACATAAAACAACATTCTAGGTATCAAAAGTAAGTTTGATATGTACTCTAACATATACTAAAAACATGTCAAAAATAAATATTTAGAACACTGGAAGATATCGAAATATTTTCGTGCTCTTATTTTACCAGTTCCGAATACCCATTTTAAACACTATTATAAATTCACTCTTCGATCTTTTCTTCATTGTAAACGTGACTTATTCTACCCCCGCTTGAAAAACAGGAAGAAGCGGTATATAGTAATGGGATGTTTGTCCATCCGTCCGTCTAGATTTACGTCCGTCCGTCTGATATGCTCTGGGGTATCTATTTCTTATCCGCAGCCCCTCTTCTACCACTGAATGAAGTTTAATGAGGCTTCACAGAATTTAATGAGTCTTTCACAGAATGTTTAACAGTGCCAAAGTGCATCTTCTTTATTTTTGGATCTGGTACATAATTTGGGCTCCCTGAGAAAAACATAGATACTGCCATTCTTTGTAATATTGAAAGGAATATCCATCTCTTGTCCGCAATTCCTCCTATACCACTGAATAAGATTTAATGATACTTTCACCAATTCTTTATTGCATTGTGACATTGTGACCTACTATTTTACTTTTTGATCTGACATTTATTTCGGGTCTCCCAGAGTAAAACATGGACTTTGTCTTAAATAATCATAAAGGAGGCGTGGGGTATCATTAAAATGAGCTCAGTGCCCACAGTACCTCTAGTTTCTCTTCAACCTTTGGAAATACAAATAATTTATTGGTAAGCAATTAATTTAACTTTTCTTAGGCATGCCAATGGATAACGTCTGGGACGTATATTTTTTTATTTAGGGTTGAATTGAATAAGAATATCTAGGGTATCCGGAACCCGTCGGCTTATTCGTAACTGGTAAAATGGACACCTGTGGTAACTTGCGAAATAAATTTTTTTGAGGGAAGGTTGAACTTTTATGAAACAATATTTAATTCCACAAGTCATCGAACTACCTTGACAAAACACTTAGATTTTGAAATAATTCCTAGTATATTTGTAGCACCGTCGAATCGGTTTCTTATTCGGAACTGGCCAAATAACTGTATTTTCAAATCGCGGCTTATTATCAATCCAAATCTGGTAAGTGGTGAGAGCGTAATCACGATTTATTGTCAATACATGAATTGCAATCGATAGAGTTCGTTTTAAAATAGAATATCCAGGTATTAAATGAATATTGTTCAAGTGCCTTTAATTCTGGGCGCCCGTTTTTCAGTTTTAAAATAGTGAGCATTTAGCAATGGAGACTGAAAGTCGTGCTCCTATTCCAAGAAAAAGTTATAACAGAGAATTTAAACTTAGGGTTGTAGAGCATTACAAAGAGCTGTCACTTGGCAATACGAAAAATCGTATCATTGAAACCGCAAAGTATTTTGGAATTGACGAAAGCAATGTGAGGCGATGGATTAAGACAGAAATAAAACTGCAGGAAACACCAAAAGGTTCAAAATCACATGGTTCGGGACGAAAATCACTTTATCCTGAAATGGAAAGGCAACTACGTCGTGAATTTATAGAAATTCAGCAGGAGGGATTAAAGGCAAAATCATGGTGGTTTAAATCGCGTGCAGCCGAACTTGCGGATTCTGACTTCAAATGCAGTCGCGGCTGGTTTAATAATTTCAAAAAACGGCACAATTTATCGTATCAAGCACCAACCAGTGGAGCTCAAAATCCACCAGATGCTAAAATTGCAGGCGAATCCTTGTGACTATATGGTTAGGGAAGCCTGGTCAGAAACCTGCAAGGAGCAAACTGACGCGGTGGTAAAGTGCTTTAAAACCTGTGGTATTTCGAACAAAATAGATATGAAAGTGAGGATCATGTCTTTCACTTCCAAGGCATAGAGAACTATACATTTGAGCCAGAGAAAGAGGGGACTGAGGAAAATGAAGTTGGCTGTTTCATTTTGGACAGTGACAGTGATTCAGATGAAGATATTCCGTTGGCTGAGCTCAAATTAAGAGTGTGATTGTGACAGCTCCACGACAGCCTGTATTTTAGTTCTATGCGTAGTATTCTATCTTTTTTTCATTCTTAAGAATTAAAAAATTGTCAAAATGTAGGACTTTGATATTTGGAATTTTTATGGTTTTAATGTTACGCATAGTATTCTAACTATATATTTTCATTTCTAAGGATTTTTTTAAAAAATAATTCTTAATCAATATATTGGACTTTGATTGACTTTTTATTAGGGATGTCAAAATGTTAGTTTTCTTTAGTCGAACATTCGATTGCATTATTCGAATGATAGTCGACTATTCGGAGCATTTATTTTTATTATTATAGCACAGTGTTTTTTAACGCTTATTAAAAATGGGGAATTGTAAACACACACTATCCACACCTCCGATGAAATGTTAAATACTGTTTGTTCAATTAATGATTGCCCAAGCTATATATCAAAATGTCTTTATATGTAAGATTACTGTTTTAATAATTATCAAACTTTAAAACTTCACGGCTATGCAAATATTGTGTGTTCCTCAGCATTTATATTATATTAAATAATTTTCACAGTCCAGTACACATGTATAGCATTGCATTATTTACTACTTGCAATAACAAAAAAGTCATTGATTGAGAAATAATTATCGCGGAATGTAATTACTGTATTTTCCGCATGTACAATGTGGAAAATTATTTATATACTTTATATATTTGAGCTCTTATTCATCTGATGACTTACACTATACAGATGTATAGTTTGAGGAAGGATCCTTTTTCAATTTTGAGATGAAAACTTCATTATCACCCCTTTTCTTGCATTTGTTTTAAATATTCGAATGTTGTTTCATTATTCAATCGTCGGTCCATTCGACTAACAGTCGAATAGTCGACTATTCGTTGACATCCCTAATTTTTATCGTTTTATAATAGTTGTAAACATTTTATTTTGAATTGAATCACAATGTATTTTAGCTGAAGAACTGTATCTCTCTGAAAAAAAAATATTTTGATAGACCGGAGAGCTACAGTGCCACCCATTGAAAAAAACTGTATATTTATTGCGCGCAAGCGCTTGATTCTGGATTAATTCTTCCAAATTCTTACCTAAATTGCAAAAAAGGCTAAATTTGAAAAAGTCCTTGATACTCTCGTTGTTGACATCTTTTCGAAGAGCGTTAGACCGAATTATCTTGCTGACAAAAATGGCAATGTAAATGACGAAATTTTCGATCATCTCAATTTCAGATCCAGGTGGACTGTTAAAAACAATTATAAGAAATGTTTTGTTGTGGAATCAGTGAAAGAATATGTTAGAAATACACGGTTAGTAATATTTTGATGTGACAGTGTGAAAAACATGGAGAAACAAGTAAAATTGATGTAAAGCATCAAATCAGCCGCTAACATATTTGGCATGTCAAAAAAGTACTTTCACAATTCAAAGCATTCATGCAAGAAAAGCACAGGATATTCAAAGTTGAATTTATAGTGATAATTTTTATTTCAGGCCGTCTTCAAAGCATTTAGATAAATAAATATTTTTAAAAATTTAATAGAAATTTTAGTGCATTTACTCAACCAATGGACTTATAGATGTAAAAAAAGAAAGGTCAATGATGAAATCAATGAGAAATTATTGGCATCAAAATGAAGATGTAGGTTCACGAAGTGCCGATACCCTGGATTTTAGTCATGGGATAATGCCTATATGGTTTCTGCAAAGTAGGCTATGCTGCATGGCGCGGTGCAAAATGTATAAAAATAAATCTTTGTGTCATTCGCGGCTGTATCATTTTAGTACGTTTTTACTAGTTGAGCAAATTTTTAATTTTTTAATTCACCATTCACTTTTACCACGTACACGTCATTATTATCCGGAAAATCACGACGATTTCCTTTCATATCTTATACACTCCCTGGATGTGGAGTACCTATTGTAAATTCTTTTTATTTAACCATCAATTATCAATTATCTTATGCGAAATGATAATGAAATTGAAACATACCGGTAATAACAACGATTAAAACTTTAAAGTTTAAAGCAAGTTTTTAAAATATTTTACTCATGATTTTATACATGTTATCATCTGAGAATTATTTTACTGATCTAATAAAATAATAACATCTCATTTCCCCATGTGCACTTTCTAACACAACCAGTCCACAAATAGATTGGCCGCTGCTGCGGCCGATAATAAACCAAGAAAGAGCGCACTTTTTTGTGCGCTATAAATATATACAGTTTTTTTCAATGGATGTCATTGTAGCTCTCCGGTCTATCAAAATATTTTTTCGGAGAGCTACAGTTCTGCACCTAGGAATATTTATAATAAAATGATTGAATTGATACTGTGTTCAATATCTTGCGTGTAGAATAAAAAACACATTACAGTTTAAAATCTTTCCTAAATGGCATTGTCATGACCGGCTTATTTTCATAACAGGCTTATTTTAATTTTATGCAAGAAATGGTGGCTTATTTTTAAAACTGGCTTATTAAATCCGTCTTATTTTCAAGGTTTTTTCTGAGAAGATGTATGAGTTTTACAAGGACAATTATTCTGTAAAACACACACACACACACATCATACTTTTAAAAGTATTTATTGCAGAATATAGATAAAAAAAATACAAGAATCCATCTATTATATATATACTTATATATATGGCACTAAGTCTAGGTACCGTATAGAAGAGATCAATGAGACTTGCATGACTAAGAAAAAAGAGTTAGCTTTACAATTTTTTCGCCACATTTAATGTGCATTGAATTAGATGTCAGTAACAGCACCAAACTTTTGTCACGACTACAAGATACTTGTACTTGATGTACTTCAATGGAGTTTTTACTCCGGTTGATAACGCATTATACTGCTCAACACTTTAAATTTTTCATAGGTAAAGTCTTCAAATTTGTTACTAAAGGTACTATCTGAAAAATGTCGGAAATGAAAACTAAAAAAAATGTCGGAAATGAAAAGTTTATAATTACAAAAAATTCCGGAAATGAAATGCAGCCCCCTTGCCCTGATAACGTTATTTTTTTTATTTTTTCCTCCGACCTTATTTTTTCTTTGATCTTTGCTGTACATGTAGTTATAATACGTGTGAAGTTTTGTACTCATAATAAATATGTCTAAATATTAGTAATTTCAGTTATAATACGTGTAAAGTTTTGTATTACGTCACAGCCTATATTGATGACAGCTGCTCAGATAAATAGTACACGCCTCCTAACCGCAAGCCTTACGACTGGAAGTTTATTCTAATCCCTGATTGGTTGCTCGTGCAACAGACTATTTCCGTGTCAATGTTGATAATATGAGTTGACCAATCGCACAGCAGGGATGTAAATCGTTTACGCTGGCTGTATCTGTCGAAAAAGACCTTGACGTAATGCAAAACTTCTCACTTAACTGAAATTACTAAATTATCAGGCCTATACAATGAATAGATCAAACGTTATTTTGTATTTAAGATGGGAATCCTTAATGACCACCATATAGGATCCGTGTCTGAAACTTCCGTCATGTACAAAATATGACAAAAAAACATATCATTTTTTATATGAAGAGCTTTGATTATTGATATTTTAGAGATTTTATTCTTTTTCTGTGTGTTCTAAATTAAAAGATTTAAAACAGACTTCATGGGTGCTTTGTACTACATTAATCTCCCTCTCTTTCTTATTGAGACATCTGCATAAGTATTTGCATGCTATAAAGAGTGCTAGATTGTAAAATATCACTCCAAGGCTACCATGGATATAAGAAGTGCACAGTGTCCAGTTTTCTTTAATTTATTTGCTTGTTTATTCACATAAACATGTATATGTAATTGATATGTTTTTATGAGTAACAAATGTAATGAAGGGTCATCATTAATCATTTATAATTGTAAATATTAACCTCAACCCGTGTAGCGGGTCTCTCACGTGTATTGCACGTCTGTTGGGTTATCAAACCAAAATTCCAGACTCTCTCTATAAATATAAGGAGCATCAAAACAAACAAGTCAGTAACCAAAACAACACAGTAACGGAGGTAAGACCAACTTTTTACTTATTAATAGATATATCATTCACATTTATATCCTAGAGTTTATAGATTTCAATTTCATACAAAATCTTAGCACAGGGAGCATATACATATATATTCAATTTGGTTGTACAAATAATGCAAAGAACATCTTTTTTTCTAAATTAGGAAAAAACGACACTTTGAAAAATGACATTTTTCAAATTTGCCGCTTAAGTCTTGATTATAAGGTACCAGCGTATAGGAACGATGGATACAGGGAAGTTTACCTCTTCTGTTAGAAGTATTTTTTATGCTTTTGACCCTCAATAATTCGTCTTATGATACTTTACTTTGGCGAAAGGGTAGCTTCTCAAGGATTTTTGTTTGATAGTGTCCCCCAAACTGAAAAGATGGTTGTGTCCCAATAAAAAAAAAATGATCGAACGGGCCTATAATAACTTTTAGGCATCGACCTTTAATAAGTTTTTACCATGTATATTCATATTATACTATTATACTATATTATATATGGTAAGTTTTATGTAAAAGTTCGATGTTAATTAGATAAGAATTTGATGACACACATTTTAAAGCAATTACTAATTCAATTTCTTCAAATCAGGACCTTTGGGCCGATGGCACCAATCAAAAACATTTTAACTTGTTTTCCCTCTGACTTCTTATTATTTTAAATGTCTGTAGATCACCTGAAAAGCTGCAATGCCTCGACTAGCTGTAGTATCACTAGTCCTTCTCGTCACTGTCTCGACCATCACCGCTATCCAGGCGCCCAGCAATCCATCATTCTGTCGTAACCTTGACTGCCCCAGGTACACGGTGATAAACACATTTAATGTAAGTATTCATGTAGTCATATCTTCAATGATTCAAATACTTGTATAAGTGTTAAATAATCAGTTTGTTCAATTTTTAAGTTTGTGAAATAGATGAATATAGTCACGATAAAATGGCATTCAAATTCTGTGTACATGTATTACCTAAGCAATACTTATCCACTTTACAGTGACGTAGCAGTGATTTCGAAAGTTGGGGAGGGGGCAGCCAAAGAAAAAAAAATAACCTGTCTGAAAAAAAAAAACTAGACAAAAAAAAAAAGGAAATTGCCCAAACTCAAAAATCCTATTTCGTCGGGGGGGGGGGGGAGGCTTCTTTCAGTACCAATTTTTTTCCATTGTATAAAACAAGTGGGGGGAGGGCAAACAGACTTCAATGAACATTGTAAATAGTTAAAGGTTATGTTTGAAAAAAAGTGGGGATCGCCCCCCCCCCCTTTGTTGCTACGTGCCTGCTATAGTAGCAAGTATAACATCAAAAAGGATGTCATTTCGACATAAAGCGCGGCAGAAATCTAACTTGTTTGTAAATAATTTTGGTAGACCAAAAGATCAGCTCAATATCTGTCATTTTGGGACATCTTAGGACGGACTGACTGGCTGATTTACTAACCACTAAAGTTAACAAACACACGGACAAAATGAGCAATAGTAATGAATATTTTCTTCTAGGGATATGAATTAAGGAGATATGAGCCTTCTCAATGGGTTGGGACACGGGATGTTACACGGACGAATCAGAGAAACCCAAAGATGTTCTGGAAACTGTTCTCCTACATTTCCGGCAATAATACTGAAGGTATTCTCATCTTACTATTCATCTTAAACGCAGTTCTAAACCTTAATTAACATCTGTTGTGAATGCTATCTAATTTTGTGTCTCGATAGGTTTGAAGATTCCAATGACTGCTCCTGTGTTGAACGTCCACACTCCTGGGGTGGGAAGTAACAACCAAGAGACTGTTTTGGAGATGCTTTTCATGATCCCACATGACAAACAACCTTACCCCCCGTACCCTGTCGACCCCACAGTATACATCACAAGACTCCCCGCATTAAATGTTTATGTCAAGTGAGTAGTCTATAGTATTATGACATATCCTGGAATTTAAAATCATACGATAGGTATTCTTGCTTAAATTATTGAAAACTCAGTGAGCTTGAACAGACCGCTTATAAATATAGGTAAAGAATTGAAAACAAGAAAAACGAAGAAATTTATGAAAAAAAAAAAAAAAAATACTGTAAACACATTGATCGATTTCCTTGTGTTTTAGCAAGTTCGGCATTAGTACAGGAAAATCTGAAAACTTCCAATACTAGTATTCAATAAATTTCTTTTTTGCCCAAATAACATTCGATACTTTCATGTCCCTTACCAAGTAGACTAATTCAGTTCAGTGTCGTTTAATCATATATTTAGCCATAAATCTGCCCGACTGACGCACAGTTGTGCATGGAAATAAAATATTCGATTGAATTCAGCCTAAGAATTAGAAATACGAAACTTATCTTTGCAATAATCTTGCATACATAATTTGAAAAGTTAAAAAACATATTATGACATTAAAAAAATGTTTAAACCCCGATAATTTTTCCAGATCTTACGGTGGATACTCGAATCAAAAGAAGAAACTTAGGCGAGTGGAGGAACTCAAGAGTGAGATTAACGACAAGACTCTGTATTATAGCGATCACTTCTACTCGGCCGGGTATGATAGTCCGTGGCAGATGGAGAACAGACATAACGAAGTATGGCTGGCCGCTAGACAGTAACTGTTATAAAGAAGTCTGGCTGGCCGCTATATAGTACTGTATAACATAACGAAGTCTGGCTGGCCGCTAGACAGTAATTGTTCTCACAACGAAGTATGGATGGTCGCAAGATAGTAACCGTCTGCTTTTCATCACTCGCAAAGTTGTTCATCTTCCATTAATGCAAACGAATTTGTTAGATTTAGATTACTCAGTTCTCCGATCCATCCATCAGTACTCGTCGTGTTTTGCTCTACCCATCCCCAATCGCAAGGATGTAATAGTATTCAAGCATTTTTTAAAGAGAGTCCCATTTCTGATCTGACATACTACTAGTATTAAAAATGTAAATTTTCATCTGTATGTTTTAATGAAGAAGCTTTCACCAGGAACCTTACAAACTCTTGTTGAAGAAAAAGGTTATTTTACGTGTTGTTATCTACTGGAAGTACCCCATATGCTTTCTTTCGTCATTTTTTTTTTATATGTACACTATTATTTGTTTATTTTTCTCAGCTTGAGCATTTTTTAACTTCTTTGATCAATATTGATCATCCTCTTTAAAAAGTTTTTGTAATACTCACTCGAATCTCTAAAACATCCAATACTGTAAATGAATGTTCATCAGTAGTCATGATGGATACTCTGTGTTTTTAAACTGTCTGCAGTGAAAGTGTATTGAAATTCTCATTTGAGTTTTTGTGCTTTTGAAATTCGTGATAAAGTCGCCACTTTTGAAAGGATGGATAATTCAAAGAGAAAACTCGAAGTATATTATTTTTATATGTAAAGGAAAATATTATTTCCGGAATAAAAGTGTTCGAAATAATTTACAGTCTCACTCTTTCAGTTAGATAGACGTTGCATAACATCTCTTGATAGCAATATTTCATTCAACTCAACCTAGTCCTGTCATGCATTGATACGTGTACCAATAAAGAAATTAAAATGAAAAAAAAAGAAAAGAAAAATATGAACATGTCTGAGGAAAAGCATGCATGTAAAATAAAAGATTGCTCTTTTTGTGAAGTTTTGGTGGGTTTTAAAAGTATCAATTATAAACTTTACAGAAACAACAAATAATTGAACAGTACAGTGATTTTGACTAGCCACAGTCAACATCGGCAAGGCAGTTTTTCCAAAGATTAACTTGGGTTACATTGCTAAGAAGTGAAATGAGTACTACGGATATCTTAGAACGATTCTCAGTAATAAGACAGCTTCGTTAACATGCCTGCTTGTCTTCAAACAATTACAATGTTGTCGGAATTCCAATGGACAGTAATTATGCACCTTCTTTGGACGAACTGTACTTATATTCTGATGAAGCTGAAATTATTTTTTCTTTAAATGAACAAGACGTTTAACATTCCAATACAAGTACATCGATGATATCCTATCAATTATTAGTAGTTCTTTACACCATATTTCTGTTCATAAACCTCACCTATAGTAACCTACAATGAAGCGCATTGAAGTGGTAAAATTTTCCGTTTGGATGAAACGTTCTGAGTCATGTTTTGAACGTCAATTATAACATAATGACACGCCCATTTCTTTAGAAACGAAAAAGAAATATTCGTCGTAATGTTTATAACACCCCACTCTTCGTGACAAGCAACGTGAGTTACACCAAAATGGAGATTATTAAAGTTATAAGAGAGAGAGAGAGAGAGAGTTCCCACTTCTGTAAAACACGTATTGCAACGAATTTGTCGATAATTATGAATTTATCATGTTTATTGGAGTTACCATAACACATGTATCGGTCGAACACGTGCTTATTCGGTGTTTATGCGGACCGTGAATTTGATTGGCTACTATATTTATAGAATACCTGTTCTACAGGTATTCGAATGAACCATTTGACCGATTTTTCCTTTCTAAAGAAATGGGCGTGTCATTGTATGACAATCATCGTTCTAAAGATAGCTCAAAACGTTCCAGTCAAACTGAAAATTTTACCACTTCAATGCGCTTCATTGTATTTCTATATAAAGATATCTTTTTTTTTCTTTTCCATCATAAACTTTCCCTTTCTAGATAGCGATAAACTATGATTTATCTGCATATGGTATCTAGGTCTCCTGGCTGATTTGAGTTCGAGTGGGATCTATTTTTAACCGAGGCAGTCTACTGAAAAATAAGTTGGTTTTACAGATACATGTACGTGCATTCTACTATATATCTCATATAAACTCATCATTTAGTAAAGTGTTCATGTAGTCCTTATAATTACCCTTCAAGACCTTGTTTTGACAATTAGAGAAGCGATCGTTGCATGGGTTGTTTTTGATTGACTTGTTTTCCACCAATGAATGTTTTACACTAATTTTGACTATGGAATATTTCGCTCATACAAAAGTTTCACAGCAGGTTTGACCTATGGATATTGTCCCCCGCTTGAAAAGTGGGGGATATTAATTTGGGTTTGTCCGTCCGTCCGTCCGTCCGTCCGTCCGTCCGTCTTTCTGTCTGTCTGTAACGCTTTCGTTTCCACACGATATCTCGAGAACCCTTTGAGCTTTTGCAATGAAATTTAGCATAGCAACTCCCTATGGACTAAAGAAGACCCCTATCGATTTTGGGGTCAAAAGGTCAAAGGTCAAGGTCATAAATAAGCTAATTCTGTCTGTTATAACACTTTCGTTTCCACACGATATCTCGAGAACCATTTGAGCTATCGCAATGAAATTTTACATAACAACTCTTTGTGGCCTAATGAAGACCCGTATTGATTTTGAGGTCAAAAGGTCAAAGTTCAAGGTCGTAAATTTATACATTCTGTCTGTGTGTAACACTATCATTTCCGGGCGATATTTCAAGAAGATTTTGAGCTTATGCAATATAATTTATACCAAAACTCCGTAGGACCTCTCTCACCCCTCTGAAAGTGCCCCGCCCCGTTTGTTTTATTAGTATTTATAGTATTACATGTCGCTATTTTTAGCACAGGGGCATGAGGAGAGTTATTGCGTATAAAACAGGTTCTCGGCAGACTTTATGTTCTTATTACGTCTATTAGAACTGTTTAATAAAGGCTAAATAAATCAAACACTATGGATTGTGTAAAATTTTGACAATACCGAACATGAATATATACATGTATGTGACTTCAGTTCTGCATATACTTCCATCTGTGTAAAGCGACTCCGTGGTCCAGTGGTATGTCTCTCGCTTCACATGGGAGAGGTCCAGGGATCGAATCTCGATCAATCCTTTTTTTTTTTTTTTTTTTAAATACTTTTCTTTTTTTTTTACTAAATGATAGTATTCAGCATGTGAAATGAAAAATTTATGAGGTTATAAAATCATCATTACAGTGTGATAAATATTCCATATAAAAAGAATCTTCTATACACATAATAAAGAATAAGCAATCAAATCTTTATATGCATATTGACATACATGTATTTTATTTGCTTCAGTATACATGTATACTTTTAATAATTCTACAAATTCAGTCGGGGGGTCCGACTTTTTCCCTAAGCGGGGGACACGAATTCTCTGAATTAGCTTGTTGTAATTAAGTTTACTCCGCCTATACATTTGGGGCCTGTTTCACAAACATTTCCTAAGATATGTCGTAAGACATAACTTAAGATATGCCTAAGTTTTAACTTAGGAAGTTCCTAAGATTTGTCACAGCTGTTTCACGAAACAATCTTATCTTAAATTTTAAAGTCATTTCTTAAGTTGTGCCTTTATAAGGACTGATGAAATAACTTCTCCGCTCTATCTACAACTCTCAGTATGTCAGTCTGGGTTATATTTTTAGCTTCAAAAAGGGAGGGGATTATCCCCACTTTCAAAGGACTTGGACAGAAGTATGTTTTAACTTTGCGAAGTTTGCTGCTAGAACTAAGCATTCACAGACACACCCTTTCAAGCCTTCTTCCCTTCCGAGCACACGACATTTGTGTTTTTTAAAATATTGTCCCACGTTTTATACGTTTACTTTGTTTGCTCTTTATAAGGCATCGATCCCAGGTATTGTTTTTCACTATACTTCTCTATTTGTCAATTATTGAATGAAATTTAAAAGTGATTGCTTCGTAGCGAACACAGGTGAGGACAATAAAAAAAAAAATGTTTTTCCAGTGACTGCTCCACGTTAGTTGTTCGTGCTGTGTCAAGCTTTCTCACATATATAAAACAAGAAAACATTGATGTAACCATCAATTGTCGCCCGGGAAATATATAAAGTAAACAATGGAAATGAGTCTTGATCATCAAACCGCTTCGATATATGTGAAAAGGCATGCGTCTAGTTGATGGAGACGATAGTCACGAATATTTTGAAAACTTAGAGTCGGATAAATATCAAACAAAAACGATACCATTTTAAACTTCAATTCCTCGAGTAAATGTAGGCTGCATAAAATATAAATTAAAGTTAGACATATGCATCACCTATATTCAAAAATGTATTTAAATTTTCGATTTTAGAATATAAAACACGAACTGTGCAGAGCACGTTTTTATGCGAGAAGTAAAATTCGATGTTCTAAAAAAAAGGGACCTGTCGTTTTTTCGGTAGTAAATGATAAGTAACTTTATATATATTAAATGTGAAAAACATATATATTTTTAAAGATTAACTTTATGGAAGTAAATATATTATATATCTCGTAATTTATAAAGGGAAAGAACATTCTGATTAACAATCTTTTCAATGTTTAGAAAACCTTTAATTCTGAATAACTACTCCCACCCCAATCCCCAAACACCAACACTTAAACATATATTTATAGAGCAGCCCGGTCCTCCGGGCTGCAATAAGAATGCCATGCTAGAAAAAAATCCCAAATTCGCGACTACAGATATGAAAATACTAAAAGAAGAAGTTTAAGAAGGAAATTTATTGAAATCTCTTGCACAGCTATACATTTTATTAAGCGGGGAGCATAAATTGTTCTGGTTGTGATCTCATGGCCATAGGAACTGGAGGAGCAAGGGAGGGGGTATAATAATAATTTTCCTATGTATAGAATACTTTAGAAAACAAAACTGCGTTATGTTTGTGTCTTCTCAATAATAACGTCCTAGAGGAGATTAGATGCAACCATTCTTGGGAGAAACATCTACATATCCGGAGCTTGTTTTGGGGTTCATCAAAAATCATGTACTTATCTAAAGCGAACAAGTGTTTCCATTCATCTATAATATCCTTTTTTCAAATTCTATTTTAATATCCATTAAAATACTAGTAATATGTAAGTAAACATACATCATTTACATGCATGTAGATAAAAACGTTATGTATGCATGCATGTATAATAATTGGATCAAATCATGTGCTATTTTTTGTTAACAAAGGCGTGTTCTTCAAATGATGGGGAATTATTCCAGTATGTGTACATCTATTTCGCTAACTCCAGTTTTGTGAACTGACATCTTTATATATATATACCTTGGACTAATGTTGACACATATTGGCCACTTATTGAAATCCCAATATTTACGTGCAAGGTAAAGCAGTTTTAACCTGGAGAGAACACAATCATCCATATACTAGTAGTTCATTGGATTTTCTCTCCCCAAACACATTCTCTCTCTCCATGAAAAATCTTGGATATGCAGCTGCAATATCTAGTTTCTTCCTAAGTCATCGATTTACCTTTCCTAAAGTTACGACATAACTTAGGAATATCCTAAGATAAGAGGAGGTTAGTGAAACGGATAAGTAATGAACTTAGGAAAAAGTTCTTTCCGAAGATCCAACTTAGTCCTAAGTAGGCTTTGTGAAACGGGCCCCTGATCCCTATGGTGTTTCTGTGATTCCATATTTTTTGTGCTGTTTGCGTTTCGTATTTGTCGCTGTATATATGATTTGATAATTGTTCGACTTTTCTTCTTATTTTAATCAGAAGCACATTATCATGTATAACATCACTGAACTTAAGTCTTCATCTACATATAACATGGATTCTTATATCGGAATGATGCTACGACTATTATGCTTGCAGCATATTTTTGTATCGGAATGGAGATGGTGACTTTTTTTTTTACCCTGTAATAACCATGCACTAAATATGTTAAATACAGTATTATTTTGTAATTTGTTTTGGATTTTGCAAATTCTGTCGTTCATTGACTGGACTACAGTGATTCGATGCACAATTTAGCATCCTCTATATCTGAACATCTTCAAAAACGAGGCGATCTGTTGAGGAACAAGTTGATGATACAAATATATATATCAAGTCTGCTTTAAAGCTAGCATTTCACAAGTTCTACTGTAGAGTGTAGATACAATGGCCTTGACAGCAAATACAATCTATCACTTTAAGCAATTTGAACGCTTTGTTTATAAGTACATACCACTTCTTAGTCTGATGAATTGTACCGTCGGCTAGCAGCGTTTTCACATTGTTTATTGAGAAAAGAAAATATTTTTTTATTATTTAAACAATATTTTATTATGAATTAACATAATGGGATTGGACAGCAGGCACTGCCTATATAAATCCTTTCCACGTAAAGAAAAAGAAAATATAAAGACAGGCTTGTCATGTTTAGTTGTGCAGATGAATTTATTGCAGAAAACAATGGTAATGAACAATTTGCCGATGCATTTTCTGTGAAAGTCTAAATGACAACAATTCTGGAGGAGAGATTATTCCATGTAAATTCGAGTTGGATAAATTGTGCTATTATTATACTGTTGTCAGAATCAGTACATGGAAATGTAGAACCTATTCTTATGGAATGAATTGCGAAATATGGATATGATTATCAAGGATATCACACATTTTTTATATTATTGATATATTGACATTGTTATACATATTTTTTCTATTAAAACACAAAGGGGTGGGATCAACACTCCATGTAAAACATATTTTTCTATGAATAATACAAAGATTTTTATTCTTTAATTAAAAAAACCCCACAAATTATTATATAACTGGATAATTTTTTAATCGAAAAATTCCAATTGATGGTAAAAAAAAAATGGTATCTGACATGTAATTTAGAGATTAATGAATTTCTCTGGTCGATACATTTTTTAGGCGAGCTAAAGACATTTATTTTGTGGCATCGAACTTTTTTTTCAGGAAATCGGGATATTAATTTTTAAAATGCTAAAATGGTGTTTTTTTTAAACAGGAATCATAGTTTCTGTACACTGCAGACATATTACATTATTTTGACAGACTGGTGTATCAGCCAGTCTATCTTTTCTGATCGGGATCGGTGTATATGTGCTTTTGAGCATGCGCAATTCCAAAGAGCGCGAAGCATAATTTGAAAAAATATTTGTAAGTATCAATATTTGGATAAGTAACGGAAATCAAAGAAATAATGTAGGGTATATATACTAGAAAAATTTCTGGTAAATGTTTTGTATTTTATGTGAACAAATATTTCAATTCAAACTGCTCCTGATTAGAAACGGTCGATTTTTTGGAATTTGGAGTTGAATTTTAATGAAAGCAGACCTACTTCCGGTTGTAAACAAAACAATATATTGTTGTAACTATAATACTTTTCCCCCTAAAAAGCAAGAACAGAAAGGAAAGCCTAAATATACTTAATATCATTTCATAACACACGAAGATGAAACATTCCTTTGATCTGCATGAAGTAAAATAATTGTCTCTAATGTCATAAATAAATTCCGTCTTTTGGTTGGCGGAGTTTGATGAACATGTTCTGGCTTGACAACATATCTCATGTGTTTATGCATTGGCGTCAAGTGTAATGAATGTTCGTGCTGTATACAGAATATGGCTTTGATCTTTATGAAAAGAATTATTTCAGACCTTTCCAAAGGTAAACTTAAAAATGTATATTTTTGTTTAGTATAATTTGATATTTGTAATATTGTGGGAGGATTGAATATTCTTATAATTGGCAAAACAAACAGTACTTCTTAAATCATCTCTCATTTACTTATGGTAAGGGCATACAGTGTATGACATTATGTGCTTTCACAGATGAAACTGAGTTTATTATATGTAGTTTATATGCAAAAATCCTTATTTTTTTAGTAAGTTACAAAAAGAGTAGTTAGTTACAAAAGTGGTCTTGATGATGCATGTAAATTGTAATTTGTTCTATAATGGCACAAATATTTGCATAGGCAAGTTTTCAATCAAAAAGATCTTTCCGTCATGTGCAAGACTGGAATCTCACTGAGTGAATATTTTTCATTACCTGTACATTAACGCAAATACACAACATTTATTTATTCCACACAAGTTTCAAAAGTACTTGGTTGAGGGGTAGAGAGCATTATGAAAAAAAAATCTGAAAGATGAAGTATTACCTATTATAGCAAAATAATAGCATGATGACTTGAATATTAAATTAAATTTTTTTAAAATAGCAGATTGGAAGCCTGCAAGTGATGTTTGCTATAGCATCAACATCTTTTTGTGTCAAAAAAGAGAAATATGTATATGAATGCACAAGTCTAATATTTGTGAAGAATTTAAAATCACATTACAAGTGAATTGAAATCTCTTTAAAGTTCAAGAAAGAATTTCAGCCTAAATCCATTTAAATAAAATTTAAACCCCGCCTAAGAATTTTATCAGCTGTGTCTTGCACTCCCTGTTTCATCTTTAGCAGCTGTAGGTGGTAACAACATTTTGCTCTAGCTAAAAATAAAACTAAGAATTCCAATCCTTTAAATTTTATTGGTAATTAATAATTTAAAGAGCTAGCATGTGATGGAATTAAAATGCATGCAGAGTTCATTATAGGACATAAAATGCTAATTGAGTATTGAAGGCCATAATGACTTTATGATTCCATTGAGTAAAAATGCAGCAAATTTTTATATATGAACTATGGCTTAAAAATGTTTAATGGATGATAGGTAAAAAACAAGAATAGATATGAATTTAACTTGACTTCATTGACTTAAGAAATTTTTAAATTGAAATGGAATGTTAAAATACTTAAGATCAATATTTATTTTATCTCAGTGCTAGGTTTGATCAAGTATCCTATGTCAAACATGTCTGAGCAGTGTAATACATAGCCAGTTATCTTGAACATATATGTAGTACACAAATTTTATGAATGAAAGTTTATCTCAAGTGTTGTATTCGGCTAACAAGTATATTGATAAATTTGTATGTTGCTTAATCTCGTTTTTAGAATATTGGCAAAGAAGCTAGACATTTTTCAATCTTGATAATTAATTGACAGAAGAGACAGTACCAAGTGTGCCTCAAAAGTACTAGTCTGATGCCAAAATAGAATCAAAATTTGGTTAGGGTAGTAGAATGCAGGTTAGCGCTAGCCTGATCATATTAGTAGAATTTTTAATTGTATTAACAAATTTCTATTTCATTAAAAAAAAAAGTGCTTGATTGAAATTTTTTTCTATTTTCTCGATAATTAGAGCCTTAATTGTTGGGTAAAGGAATTGTCATTTTATATTTCAACTTTAAAAATAAGTGATGAGGACATTAATTTTGCTATTGCTAGCCCAACTGTGCTGAAAAAAGTTTTTGGCAAATACTGCAGTTAGTGCAGAACAGTGCATAAATATAAGTAAGTTACATACACTCCCTACATAAGCATGATAAGGAGTGTAGGTCATTCACTTTTAGGAAAAACTCTTTCACTCCTATACCTAATCACAATCAAGAATGGGAAATGTTTTATTTTTATACAGAAGATTAAATCAGACTTAAAAACTGACATATACTATTTTTAACTTATTTCACAGTTACCCACTTGAATATAAGCAATGCCTGGACAACACCATGTTCACTTCAGTGATTCAACCTTACAAGACAGTGAAGAACCACAACCACGCAAATTGGAAAGGTAATTATTCATAGTAAAGTTTGATGATAAAACATAAAATGTAAATTCACATTTAAAGTTAATCAAATGATTTTAATTTTCAAGGTATGGATTTGACCAACCATATTTTTTTTTTGGTGTACTCCATTAGGAAAGAAAACCTTAACTAATACACTTAGTTCAGTTACATGGATATTTTTATTTTTAATTATGTTAATTTGTTGTATTCATAAGCATAATAAATATGTATGGTGGTGTTGTCTATAAATGAATTGAATTAAATTACCTGATATGTATCACATAGCCTTTAAAGTTGATTTTTAAAGAAAGTGAATATTTTCATTTAGATTGTCAGAAGAAATGGCTATGTTAAAGTTTCCTAAAGTGAAGAATATTCTGTGGGACCATAATGGTGTAGGAGATGATATACACCTTAGCCTATCATACTACAGGTAGGTAGAAGTATCTAAAATATTTAGATAGAAAATGTAATATGTCAGAACAAAGAGTTATAAAGCTAACAACAATAAAAGAAATTATAAAGTGAAGTTCAATATAAGGATTATCCTCAATAGTAGTTGTAATTATTACACTCAATTTTTATCGTTAAGTTGTGCATTGACTTCATATTTCAGGAAACCTCAGCTGTATGTTACGGAGAAAGTACTACGTTTTGCACAGAGGCACCTAGAGAGTTCTCGAGGAACATCCTGTAGCTGTGCTCTTCAGGGATCCATAGCAGTAGATCAGGGTAATGAATGACTTTCCAGTACCATAGATATATTACACCTTTTGTGCCGTAAAATATTCAATATAATAAGCAACAAATACCAAATTAATGGTCCATTAACTGTGAGGTGATTTGTTATGATCTTGTTGTAGATGGAGAGGGCGTGACCTTTGTACTGGATAGGTTTGACCCTGGAGGAGGAGGCACTGTCAGCTGTAATGGTTTGACACCAGGAGATATCTCTGTTCCATTTGAGGTTAATCTCTAAGTTACTTTGAAAGTCTCTTTCCTACTGTAGATTGAATTCAGAAAGAAAATGTTTAACCTTGTCATTAATTGTTTTGTAGATGTCTGGAAACACAAAAGAAAATCGCCAAGGATCTCAGAGTGATTACTTGAATGCTCTCAAGGTATGCAAGGGAATAACTAAAATGTACTTCCTGCCTTTTTTTAAATTGATAAATTTTCTTTGGAGATTATCATTTTGATACACTGATCAAAAGTATGAAGAAATTGAAATGGTTACATCTTTTTCAGCTTTTACAACAGAAAATAAGCAGTAAAGATCCAATAGAACTCAGTAATTTTCTCCTTGCAAGAGGATGGTGCAGTTTTTATACACATGGTGAAAAAAGTGTTCACCACATTGACTTTGATGTTGTTACCTTGGCAACTGAGTTCAAGGTCACTCCAATATCAGTTGTTCCTATAGTGCCAACAGCTTTGTCAAAGAATTTGTCTGGACCAATGAGTCTTAGTCATTTACAGGGGGAACCAAAGACTGGGTAAGTGTATTTAAATTCTGAAAAATAAATGTGTTTTACATTGGTTTCTGTATTTGATATTTTCATGCAATGTAAACCAATGACTTAGTTTCTATTCCAGCTGATATTTTCCTAATAATTTTGGTGCAATATACATGTATGAATCTATGATTTATTTCTGTTCCAGCTACCTCACCATGGACCATACCAGAAAAGTTTTACTAGTGCTAGAATCTGATCCTAAAGTCTTCAATCTCCCTTTGGTGGGAATGTAAGTGTATTGAATTACCTCTTGTATAAAACATTTCAGACCATATAAGGTTTCATAGTTGTTGGCATCTGATTTCCAGAAGCAATCATATAAAGAAAAACATGTTTTTAACTTAGAAATCATTTATTTTTATTCATACCAATTATTTTTGTTAACAGACATGTTTTAATACTCATTTTGTAAATGTTAAGAGATTGTCATTTATAATAATTTTAACCTCCAGATGAAAGAAATTTAAAAAAAAATGATTTGTTAGTTAAAATAAATAGCATTGCCAGGTACTAAGTGACTGTACATGTGCAGAGGGGGGGGGGTCTGTAAATTTAAAAATGTTATGTTAAAACAATGAGGAATGTTTGGATACTCTGGAGTTTATTGATATCACATCAAAACAATTTATATTGACAATACATGTACATTGAAATAATTTATATCAATGACAGCTCTAAATTGGAAATGGGAAGGTAGAGGGGTAATTCTCTCACATTAAGAGAAAATAATATTTTAAATAAATGACTTTTCTTTTTTTATAGATGGATTAGTGGTGTGTCCTATGTATATAGTCCATTTGTCTGGGCAAGCTGCATCCGTTACCTCTTCAACTCCAGCATAAACGACAGGTATAAAATCAGTCCTTCCAACTGAGATTATAGAATATTCATATAATAAAATCTGAACAAGACTCCGAGAACTGATGACATTTTGATTCGAATGTCCTTTTGCTTGTAGATACATGTATATTAAAAGTGATTTATAACCCATATGAAAAACTCAAAATGTTTAAATTATTTTTTTTTAATTTCAAAGCTTCATCAACCTGGACTAAAATTCAAGGTCAACATATTGCTTAATGATATCTGCTAACACATAAAATAAATAAAGTATTAAGAATATAATTGGGTGGTGATGATTATGAGGAGTTGGCTGGAATCATTTTTTATATAGTTAAATAATGAATACCCCCATCCTCCCAAAACCCCATCTCTGTGTGTTAATATCTTGCTGTTTTATTTGACAGAGTTTGTGCTTTACCCGAACCCTTCCTATTGGTGCTATACAGTCCTCTTCACTCCAAGCCTGAATTTTATGATGTTACTATACAGAATACAGATGGAAGACCCCAGTTTGACCTCTACTCAGGCTATGAGGTTGTTAGTCTACCAAACGTAAGCTCATGCTTAGGCCATAATAAATAAATTGCTAGATTCTCATCCAAATTTTTTTTAAAAATCAAGGCGGGCGGGCAGCTTTTTTATTTTATTTTTTTATTTTTTCAATTTTGCAGATTTTTATTGACCTGGTCAATCGGTGTAATTTTATCTGCAATACCAGAATAAAAGTCATAGTAAAGGTTCAATTATCTCTTACTTCACATCATCACCAATCTTTTTCAACCAATGACCCTTGTTTAAAATATATATGCATGTATTACAGCAATTACCATCTTTTCAGCTGTCAAAATCATGTCGACTTTTGCAGGATTTAAAACGAAAGTAGAATGGTAGATGAATACCGATCCCGATCAGAATTAACGAGGCCCAATCTACTTGATCTGCGCATACGTTTCAACGCAGCGTCGACTCAGGCACGTCACAATACCCTTGACTGCCGTCACAATTGAACACAATAACGTCACAGTTAAAATGACGTCAAATTGCGCTAAAATGGTTTGCTGATCTTGCTTACCTGGTAGCTCTATAGACTATGCATTTAAAGCTGGCATTTCTATTTTTTTTTTTAAATATTTGAATTAATAAACAACTTTGGAACCTAATTAATTTTGAGGGATCAATTTTTTGGTACAGATTCATTAATTTTATCCTGTTTTATTTCAATGTGTGAGTTTAAAAAGACAAACACTGCAACTAAAAGTAAACGATTTTAGTACATGTATTTCTCTTTGAACATGTTGAAATGTTTATGCACACTCTTTTTATTGCAGACTTAAATATGCATGGATTATCTTCACTTTTAAAAAATAAAATAAGTCTATAAATCATTTAAATTGAACCCCCGAAATATTTTATTTTTCTATATATTACATAATATTCGTAAAAATTGCAATTTTCTCGCCTTTACCCCCCCCCCCCCCCTCCTCCTCCCTCTACCCCTTTTTTTCACGTAAAGCAACGTCGCGTGTTAAGAGAAAAATAAAGCATGGCGAGAAAATTATTTCATAATGTAAGAATTATTTATTTTATAGAAACTAATACAGTATTGCAATCGTTTGTTGGCGTTATGTAAACCCATTGCGACCTATAAAATACGTTGTTGTATAGTATGATCCAAATTTTGTGTTTTGACATGCCCCCTTTTCACTGCAATAAAGGCTACCTCCAATTTTCTTTTCATTTTTTAAAAGAAGAATGAACATAGCATGATATATATGAAAAACAAAGAATTTCATCATGTATTTTTTTTTATTTGTAAATTTCTTTGTTTATTGAAGAGTTTTAGAATGTAATTGTGCATAAAAACACGAAAAATGGTCCATATCTTGACACTGCCCCCATTTCACTACAATAAAGGCAAGGTAACAAAATTTCATTCTAATTTTTCTAAGCACAAAACATACTAGTATATTTCCAAGAATTGAAATTTTTTATCATTCCGTTTTTGTAATTTTCAACTAGATCGGGCCTCGTTAAGATGAAGAAAAACAGAAATAAAAAAAATCGAGGCGGGGTATAAAATCGGGGCAGCTGGGATGAGAATCTAGGAATATTTTTATTATGGCCTTAAAAATAAAGTACAATTAAATTTTGATATGTGAGATTTTTCTTGGTCCCGTTGAAATAGAGTTTGAGATGTGACTATGATTTGTTCTTGTTTTTGGAGAATACAAATTTCATCTGTATTAATCTAAGAATAAATAAATTTTCAAGCCATGGGCAAATAGTTTGATGCAGTTTGTTTCTGTTTTTAGACAATACACAACAGTTCTCAAAACAGTGTGGAACTTGAACTTAGTGCTGCAAAAACAGGAAAGAAAAGGGAGACATTTGATGCTGCATTACACGAATTCAGCAGTCTCAGGTTAGTCCAACAAGGGTTCTTTTGAACAATTTTCTGATGGAAAAAATATGTGTAAAACGCACATGACTACTGTATAGGGGATTAATTTCATGGGTTGTAATTTTCACGTTTTTCTCTCATCTGACACGATCGCGGTTTCTTGAATTCGCGGAATTTGTGTATAATAAAAGTTACCTCCCTTGTCTATATTTGTTTAATCCATACCAAAGCTACATGTAAACGACATTCTTCAGCGTTGTTTTTATTTCACGAACAACAGGGTAGGTTTATGAAAAAAAAAATGATAGATTAAATTAATAATTAATTTTAAAAAGTGCAGTTATTAAAAGCCCGACACTCTAAACGTCAAATGAATGCATGTGCATCCAAGATCAATACAACGCGGCGAAAAACCACTGGACAAAAGTAAATGTGATTATGTACAGTAGTTCGACGAAATAATATCTTCCACATCTTCAGTAAGTTCGATATTTATTTGAATGATTTTTTGATGTTGATAAAAACTAATATGCATGATAATGCAGGTAACAAATACGTGGTAAAATTAGTTACGCACGGGTAATCAAAACCCATGGCCAACGTGTTTTGATTGATGCAACATGTAGTGTTGGCTATTAAAACAGCTTTTAAACAAACAAGAGTTATTATCTGCCGATTTGAATTAAAGTAAAGCGTGATAATTAAAATAAGTGAATGACGAGTACTACTCGTAATTACTGAAACGACCATGTACAGCATGTACATGTATATCAACTTGTCGTAGTCAATATCTTAGTCTATTCTCAAATTTCCAAATAAAACATGGAGAGTATTGAAAATTTATTCACTATTTCTTGAATTCACGGATTTATTAACACAGTGAATATAGCGAATATTAACACCGCGAGTTATTTTCACCCTATACAGTATATGGTGTATACTGTAAATTTATTGTTGTAATCAATGAATGTACTTAGACTCTTGTAATAAAATTTCAGACCCTCAATAAAGAAGACAGCTGTTGAGGTGCCTGTATCTGCAGCTGAATTGGAGGAAATGACACCCAGAAGTCGACCTGCCCCTTACATATCACAGGTGCATTGTCTAATTATTGATGGACAGATGTAATACACTGAGTAAATGATAAAGTTCTCTCAAGAAGTCCCGGCGCACTGTGTTAGTTATGTGTCTGTGCTTATGAAATTGAGTGGCAATGTAAATTTTGTGTATAGATGCTTTTATATATGGCAAACAGATACATGATTTATTCTTTTATTTGGTATCAAGGAGATAAAATAAACGGCTTTGAAAATATCATTATTATACATTTCTATATTTATGTGTTTCCTGTTAATAGGTGCCTAAAGCTGTTCCAATGGTGCCAGAGGTTTCACTGATATTTGGTGATGATAACTCAGGAATATTGACTGAGACTGGACCTAGACAACCACCCATCATGCATGGAAAACCAACTGGAGTTCATCATGTCCAAGAATTTTTATCTAACACTCATCAACCATTACAGCATCCACAGTCTAGTCAAAACCAAGCACCCAATGTCCACAGCAAGCTAACCAGTCATTTCAACAGTGCTCCTAATTTGCAGCAGATGAGGTCAGTGAAGCAGCAACAACAGTGTACATTACCCTGCTGTTCTAAGAACAAAGTGATGCAGAATGGTAGACTTGCTCAAAGTTATTTATCCAACGGGATATCTCAGCCAAACAAAGTGCAGAATGGTGCAGAGACTTTTCCTCAGCCTTCTAATGCTAGACATCATACCAGATCCATGACCACAGGGTCACAAAGGCATTACAATGGGAATGCTTATCTAGCACAACAGGGATACCCTAATCCTGTGCCTAGCAGTGGTCCATACAGACCAGCACCCACTCAGCATGGTGTACCCTTCGGCAGAGGGATGTCTTATCCAGGTCATGGAGGTCCTCCTCATGACCTGAAACGAACTTGTTCATGTCCGGACTGTATGTACAGTCTTCCTGCACAAAATGGACAGACTCCAGCTCAAATGCACCCACACAATTATAGTGCACCTCCTAACATGATGCATCAGCCAAACCATCCAATGAATCCAGGAACCTCCTTCCCCAGACCAGCTCATATCAGATCACAGTCTCAAAATGCTCTGTTACCACAATATTCTAAAGCCTTCCCTGTGATGTCCCAGTCAAATGTACCACAGAATACTCAACTACCAGGTTACCCACGTCACATGCTGCCTGCAGAAAATGCTACAGTTATGCCACCTGTATTCCAGGAAATGGTTATTACCCATCCACCCCAAACTACTGCAACTTCCAGACTGCAAGAATCAATTCCACTTCCTCAAGAGTCTGCTTTGTCACCTGGCACTGCCACTGAGGCTAGGAGCAGTCAGGGTGATAGCAGTGGACGATCTAGTGATGACAGTGGATTTAGCATTACTCCTGAAAAGAAAGCTAATAGCTCAGCAGAAAATAACACAAACTTCCAAGCATCTACTTTTGGGAAAGGGATTAACTGGAACCAGGTGCCCCCTGAGGTATATCAACTTCTCTTGCAACAGGATGCTCAAATGAAACAATTGCAAGCTCAAATACAAACTTTAATACAAAATCAGAGTGTTTCAACTCAGCATACAACCATGACAGAGCTGAACTCTACAGCAGGAAAGGCATCCGTCCAAAATCAAACGGGAATGGATCAACAAAATGCTCAGAAGTGTGAGATGGGGACCAACACTACAGTCTTCAACCCAACAGACAAGAACTCAGTAGCTCTACAGACAAGTCCTGTCAAGCAGGTGTCCCAATCCCATGAACCTGTAGTTCCTCTGTGGACAAAATCCCAGGAATATCCTGACGCTGGCAGATCCCAGGAGCATTCAGACATGGGGGGATCACAAGAATATCCAGACAGTGCCAGGTCTCAGGAATATCCCAACAGTGCCAGGTCTCAAGAATATCCAGACAGTGCTAGGTCAAGGGATCCTCCAGATAGTGCCAGGTCTAACAGGAGTTCCTCCTCACAGCCAGTTAATGGTCTGATAATGACTGATAGATCTAGTCACAGTTCTCACTGCAGCCAGACCTCACAGGAGGGCAGTAATTACGAGGCTCGCACCCCTGCAGAAATCAGACACAGGGGAGTTCTGCCCATGAACAGCACAGAGAGGGAGGACTTTGACCTGAATATGTCACAGGGAGAGCTGTGTAATGTGGTGAACAATGTAGCACTGCACAACAAGACCATGGATAGTATACACTCAGATATGATTGTGGACATGCCCAGCTACCATTCCTCTCCTTCCAGGTATGCAGACTTTTAATGTTTTCTCATCATAATTGCATGAAATAAATTTTATTATTTGGTTTTTATCATATACCAGTAGTTTGCCATTTGCTTTACATAAATATTCACTACTATAGTTTGTTACCTCTTAATAAAGTTTGTTACCTGTTGATTCTTAGGTCCCAGGTATCCCCTGACTCAGGGTCAGGTGAGATCTCTCAGAGTCCAATCAGTGCCAGTATGTGTGGGGACCAGGCCCAGTACAGCGGGGACTCAGAGGAGGAAGAGGATGAAGATGGGCCGGGGCAGCTTAGTGCTGACAACAAGGAGTATTACGACAAACTCATGGTAAAAACGTCTTGTGGATCCTCACTGTTACTTATTGTAAAAACAATGATTACAAATGAAAATAGCAAGGATTACCGGTACATGATGTTTGGACTTTGGAAGTACAAAAATGTATATCAAGTCATTTTAAAAGGGTATAAATGAGGGCATAAACATTGTTTACCTATTATTGTTGAGAACATGCAGTATATATTATCTTGTGTTTTACAAGATCTGTAATGTTTTGCAGTATTAAGAACTGTGAACAAAGCCTATGCATTGTGTTTTAAATACTTATCTCATAACATAAAATGTGCTGTTTTTAGGACAACATTCACAAACTTCTGCAGCAGCAAGACAGTGAGCTGACAGTTGACAACGTGATGGCAGACACTTTACAGAATAATACACTACAACAGAGTGTGATGTTAGGACAATACCTTAACTCAATGAGGTAGGATTGTCATTGTTTACATAATGGTCAATAAAAAGTCTGACAGTAATTATATATCCTTGGTAAACATCATTACTTATAATTAAGGATGTCAATTTTACTCGGACAGCTTAGTCGAATAGTCGGATGCTTTAGTCGAACGATAGTCGAATATTCGTTTAATTTTAATTATTTTTTCATATCATTTTCACTTTTACAAACTAGTTTACAATATTTAACCTATGCTATCACCATTATAAAACGAATTTCTGAATTGTAAATATGTACGTAGTACAATAACAACTGTACATCAATATGTATACAATGTATTAAATTGTAAAATTAATATATTAGCTGCACATTTTATCTAAACGCAGGATATCAAACACTCGTAATTATCCTTTCTTTACATAACGGTAGTACATATACCCCAGAATTGAAGCCAATTTCTACGTGTCTGTCAATGATCTTTGACAGGTAAACAATTAAAGCATGTCTCTTATAAAAACAAAGAGAAAGCGAGAGCTTGGGATAAATTTTAATTATGAAATTTTGTGCAAACAATCAATGGTTGTTTGAAATTAATACCAGAAAAAGAAAATACAGTTTAATTACTCTCATAACTGACCCCAATTTACATGTATTTACAATTCTGTAATAGCTATTTTATTAATATTCTTTCTGAATAGTTTTATCACATCAGATATTAGTTTGAATCTTAATATAATAACCATAATAAACATGCTTGATTTCTTTCCCAATCTGCTTTTTTTGAACAGTTATACCATACCCTTAATTTTACATATGAAAATATTGATCTGTAAATAAATGAAATAAGCAAATCTAAGTTTATTACCTTAAATTCAAAATTACTTTGATGAAACACATTTTTAACGAATAACCGACTAAAGAAATTCTAGTCGATAGTCGGTATGATCGAACGATAGTCGAGTACTCAAATATTCGTTGACATCCCTACTTATAATGCATCCACATTCATAGGATGGAAATTTTGTATTGTGATATTTGGGATTGTATTGCGATATGTATTGCAATATTTTAATAACGCTTGAAATGCTCTTTTCTTATTTTATTTACCTCCGTTTATAAGCAAAGTGTTTAAAAGTCTTCTAAATATGTTGTAATAAAAAAGTTAAAGTTGATTTCACCTCAGTTTGGCAACAAAATGCAACCATATAAATGAAGCATTTACCATTTGCTACTGTTAAAAACGGTTCTGACATCTTAAATTTCATATTTTACCTTATTATTCTAAAGCCCAAACATTTTGCTGGTATATCGGTACAAGAAAATCATTGCAATATGATATTTTTTGTTCGCGAATCGCAATATACTGGAATATCGATATTATTGCCCAGCCCTATGTATTTATTATGATGGAACATTGATTTAAAAAAAAATCCTATTTAAAAACTGACATAATGGTCAGGTCTGTATTAGCTGACCAAAAGTCTGCAATATAGAGTTGATATTGTTTTGCTTCTTTGTAGAATTAATGGAGGACAGAATCCAGTGGAAACAACATTCATTCCTAAAATTAACTACATGTCTATGATGTTTGAATCAGACTCGGACTGTTCTATGGAGATCAATGCCATGGCTATGAAATATCTCAAGGATGAGCAGCTCACTCAATTGACCAAACTTCAAACTCAGTCTCGTCTAAAAGGAAACAAGGATAGCCACAAGGCTAATTTACTGCGACAGGTTCTGGTTGATGGTAAAGATACAACACCAGATGTTACCACAATGGGCATTTCACCCAATGATATGACGTTTGCCACAAGGAAGTACCTGGAGAAGTATGGTCTTGTTAATGACAGCGAGAACACCAAGTCTGGAAATACCTCCGAGTCTACAGCAAATGACACTTACGAACTGAAAGTTAACTTCTCCACAGTAAACTCTCCAGTTAATTCTCCACATAGAGCAGTACCAGACTCGTATCACACACCTGTGTCCCGCAAGTCTCGCAGCCCATTCCTAGACTCACTCAGAAGTCAGAGTAAAACTGGAAGTCCGTTCCAGAATACCTCGGGGAGCCCAACTGTAAATAGTGCACGGACTATGGAGAATTCCTCAAGTCCCTATGTTCACAATGGAACAGTATCTGACAGAACAGGCAGTCCCTATACAAATAGTTATAATGTGTCCTCAAGGACACCAGACAGTAGGAGAGAACCAGTTGATTATCTTCAACGTAGGGTTCATGATGGATCCAATAGTTACGGAACGGAAGACTCCTCACTTAAGACACCTGTCAGGAACAATACCAATTCCTATGAAAATGAAAGTCGGAACATAACCCCCAAATCTACGCCAAACCAAAGAATGCAACCAGTGCTAAGACCAGCTTTCACACCCTCGCCAAATCACGGAGAAAGGCAACGTATATTGAGTCCAATCGCGCAAGAGGAACCTACCGAGACAGGTCAAGCCAATTTTAACATTCAGCAGTCTGAACATGATGATAAGGTCCTCGATATTACCAGGCTCAAAATGATGCCAAAACTTTTATGATATTCCATGGTTGTACATTAGAAACGTCATTTATTTATGCTTAGATAGATTTATCAAATTGTTGATTTTAGTTCGTAGAAATGTTTTATTTATAGCACCCAACTGTATGAATACCTCTGTGTGATTGAAGTCAAGGCATTTTGTAAACATTTGGATGTAAATAAGCACTTGTTTCAGCTCAGCACTGGTTGCCCCAGGCGTGTCTTGGTGGTGTTTTAACTTTTATTTATTTATTTTATAAGCCCAAGGCTGTGATATTTTTTTGTCTTTTATTTTGAAACGGTCATTAAATGACTACCGTTATATCTCCTTTATTATAATTGTCCAGAAAATTCAGGTTTATTTTTATCTTTTCTGTTAATTACAAACAGATCCTTCTTACCTTATAAATATGTTTGATTAAATTATATTGTATAAGAAAAATTAATGAAATCCATTAAAAATAATTTGGTATGAACTAATTAAATCGTATATGTGTAGGTTATAGAAAGAGAATAGATACGTCTTAATTTAGTATTTTTGTAGACAAAAAGTTGAGATTTATATGTAAAGTTAAGGTAGATATTGAACGTTTAGAGTACTAGTAATTCAGAGATGTGTGTAATTGTGAATGCAAGACTTGTTTGAAATTTTTCATATAAAAAACTGCACAAGATGCTAGTCAGAAAATGTGTGTATTATCGAATGATAGTTGTATAGTAATTAGGGCATTGTCATTATTCAGTATAACAGTATACTCATGTATAAATTTTGAGGGATTTAAAATGTATACTGCATAATTCTTAAGGATTTAATACTGGAGTGTTCTATCCTTTGAATAGTTCTATGATAACATTATGATACTATTAACATGAAAATATTGAGGTTTAAGTATAAATGCCAACCATTCCAACTTGAATTGATGCTATTCTACATTTAAAAAAGTCCTTTGGAATGACAAATGTACAATGACTTTTTAAGCAAATAATGCAGCAGATTTTTTTCCGTACCAATTGAAATACATATCCTTTTTATTTCTCCCATACTTACGCACTTGATTTCTTGAAAAAATTGTGTTATCTTAAGTTTTAGTTCACTTACTTTGCTGTAGATGTTTTATAAAGTATACTGTCATTTTATTAAGACTCTGCATCAATATTTATTTTATCAATAAAACAAAAAATAAAGAATTTCCTTGATTATTATTTCTTGCTTAAAGCAGTATTGCTCATGACCATTTCACACCCCACAGGTATTCTTGTACTGGATTAAAGTTGCATTTTGATCCTAATTCGCAGTTCCTTTAAAAACCAGATGTCAAATTGCTAGCACATTTTTTGAGTAGATAAGAAAATGTCAGTTGAAACTTGTGCCCGTATCGTTTCATGATATGCCGAAAATTCCGACCTTTAAGTCAGGATAGGCCTGAGATCTAAGATGCAATTGATAATACCAAATGAGACGATTTCCAATTCTTCCAGTGTTGGTCATCTACTGAATTTCTCCATTTCATTGCGACGTCATAATCAGATGTGCACAAGAAAGTCGCCCAAATCATATAAATTACCTAGTTTCAAAGACGTCGGCAAACCCGCGACCTACATTAATTAAACGAGACTTTCAAGAGGCATATGGGCCACTACACTCACTTAAACCACTGTGGTCCTTCTGTTCTTTATCAGATTTTTTCCAATATATTTCTATGTAAAATTTTGATCATATTTATGGTCCAATCCTTCCAACAGTTTTGAACTATTGAACCTTAACTTGCAGTAGAGGAAAATGCCCCTGGGTCATGATTTGAACTTTAATCTACATTTATTGTAGCTTTTAAACTGATACAAATTTCTTGTAAAGATTTTTTAAGGATGCTATTAATTTTTCACCAATTCTTACTTATCTCCATTTGAAAGAGGATGCAGGTCTTCAATTTCATTTAACCCATGGATGCTTTGCAGCAGGTTTTGTTCAAAATTGGCCCAGTGGTTCTTAGGCAGTTAAAAATGTGAAATTTTTGCAACAAAGTTGCAGATGACTTCAGACTATGACAAAAGCCAGTACTTAAGAGGTTAGTGCCTTTTAACATTGATTTTGGTAGCTTATGTGGAAAGTAACAAATTTTATATGCTGTGGGTGGCAAAGATTCAATATCCAGTTGGGCTCCACTTTTAACCTTCCCCAAGGCAAAGGCTCAAGTAAGCTTTTCTGATCAAAATTTCAAATCTTTTCTCCCACATGATCTGGTATCAAATTTTATTAGTATTTTACTGATATCAAAACTTATTACAACTGGCTGCATAAGAAAAATAAAGTGCCACGCCACAGCATGATACGCCCGTCAAAATATTACACAATTATCTTTAACAGTTTAGACTGCAAGAAAATCACTTCAACCTTTTTCTAAGATTTCCATGATTTTTCCATTTTTAAAAAAAATATTTCTTTATCCATCCCCTGTGCTGTAGGCATAATTATAACAAATATTACATAACTGACAGATTCTATACTGTTTGTGTTAAACTTTGTCAAATGCCGGCCATCATGATAAACAATATCAAATTAGTCTTAACAACTTAATCTTTGCCAAATTAATTTTGAAAAGAAAGGCTGGCCATCAAATGACATTTGCTATGACCAGCAGTTCTTTTATCCCCAAAGACAAAAAATAAGGCAGCGCTTGATCAGATAGCCTTCCAACATTGAACTCATTAATTAATCTTTGACAGGATGCTTGTCTTGATCTCATTACTCCCTAAATATTAATGGATCTGCACTTTTTGTCCTAAAACACTTTTATAAAATACTCCATGATTTCTTTTTAGATTTAATGCCAGACAGGTTTTATATTTAATTCATATGGTCAAGTAGGCATGCTGATTCAACCCCACCCCATAAAATTAGTTTTTAATTAATTAATATTATATAATATCAGATTATTAGTTTATTATGCAATATCAAATAAGTTTTAATTACTTTTTATCAAATTCATTTTAAAACTTAGATAGCTAGCCACCAAGAGCTATTTTTAATCTAACAGCTAGGCTGGCTGTCCATTTGCCCAATACCCAAGGGATAACACCAAACCTCCTCACACTAAACTCATTAATTTCTCTCTAATTTGACATGCAACTTTCTGCTATCAAAATTCTTCCTGACCAGTGCTTGATAATTATGCCCATGGGACAAACTGAATTCCTCTCATTAACACTGAAATTTGTTTAAGACTGCTGTAAAGTATATGATGAAAAAATAAGTTTTTACTTGATTTAATACTTTTTAATAAGGATACAACTCTATTTTTTACATTTTTAGGATTACAAAATTTAAAATTTAAAAAACTTAAATTTTTAAAAAATTTCCACTAAAATTAAAGGTCACAGTGACCTTGAAATAGGTCGCGACACACCTTCTACCTAAGATGTATACTTTTGCCAAGTTTGATAGCTCTAGGTCTAATAGTTTTCTAGTTATGAGCCGGACAGGATTTTTCCATATTTGGCCATAGCATCTTTATCAAAGGTCAGAGCGACCTAATTTTGGTGCGCGACACACCGTCTACCCAAGAAGTATCAGTTGACAAAGTTTGATAATCCTAGGCCTAATAGTATTGAAGTTATGAGCCGGACACGAATTTTACAGACGGATTTTACGACACAAGCCTATAACATAATACGTCCCGTCTTAAGACGGGCGTATAACAATTTATAGAAGGCCTAGCTATTTTTTTTTTTTTTTTTTTTTTTAAATATTCCAAATTTCAAAGATTATGATCCATGCTAATTTGGTTCTAAGGACTATAACTTGATTTAATAATAACTGAAAAATAATTACAGACCAAATTTAATAACTGAAAATTTATTTCACAGTTGCTTGACTCGTATAAAACTTGCAAGAACATTGCAAAACTCTAAATCAAAAATTTATCATAAGTTTTTTATTTGTTTTACTTCTCTTGAAAGTTTTACAAAGACAAGAACAGATACAAACACGTAATTAAAGATCTTTTAAATATCAACAAATATTACATACATGTAGATCTGCATAAATTTTGAAAGCACTGATCTGACCTATTTGCACTAACGCATAATAAAACAAAAAAATTATATAATAATGAAGAAAACTGCTGTAAACACGGATTTCTTCTGCACTTAGTCGTCCGTGAGAACATATGGCAGAACATACAGCGGTTCCTCATTATAAGACGCCACTGTAAGGGTTTGTGTCCAGTCCTTCCAAGCACCATTGATATCATACAACCCATTCACCTCACCCCATTCTGAATTATGCAATCGCTCCAAGACATCCTCACTCACTTCTTCCTCCTCCTTTGGCAGAGCCTCACTTTCTTCCTCAGATTCCATACGGTCAAAATCTACACTGCTGTAATCAATTGGCCGTAACTGACTGTATATTTCCTCCAGAGTTAGCAATTTATTCCCCACTCCCTCACCCTCCTTTTTCACAGAGTCTGTATTAATGCTGTCACCGAGATCAATACGTTCCTTGGATTGCACTTCCGATGGTCTGTAACTTGTATCAACCTCTGAACTGTCCGTTATGTCCATGCCCGATTCCTCTCTTTCTAGAGATTCTGATTGAGGAAGCTCATATTTAAAGGGACTCATGTCCACAGCACTACTAGGGGTTATTGAGCTCTCTAGATAATTCTCCACAAGTTCCCTTTTTGTTTGACTTAGATTGACTGGTGGCCGGATTGGTGTGGATGGTGTATTTGGATCATCGTGTTTGCGCCTCCGTTTGGGCCTAGCACCAGGTGGTAAAACAGGGGGTGGTTCATCACTTTCCTTTTGAATTTGATTCGTTTCAATCTGATGAATCACCCCACTTCCAATTGCAGATCCTCCACTTTTAGCTTGCAGATCTGCAATTAACTGTGCTGTTGTTTTCACTTTTGGTGTCTTTATTGCCTTGTCAAAGGACTTTTGAGTATCTGTGCTGACTGCAAGATTCGCATTTCGACGAGTTGGCAAGGTATGCTGTTTCCCACCTCCATCGTCGGAGACGGATGAGGACGGTGATATTCGACTCGAGTTGTGTGTACTTTTGTCACTAAACATGACAGGAGAAGATGCCACAGATCCATTTGCAACCGGCTTATAGGATAAACTCTCACACTTAGAAGCATTTTGGTTCTCATTTCGTGTCCTCTTTCGATTTGCAACATTTGTTTTAGAGTTCGTTCTTTGATCATCATGTGCTGACCCTGAATAAGAGGATAGAGAACGCCCATTTTCTCTTGTGGAATGTGTGTGCTGTGGAATATCTTTAACACTACCACTCAAACTTGAAAGACTCTCATGAGACACATTTCTGGACAGCCTCCCATGAAATTCCACATCAAGAGAGGGACTGCCATTATTGCTTAAACGATCAGTTTGTGAACTTGATACAAGATCTGGGGAAGAATGCACAGAGTTAAGCTTCGGAACTTTGCCAATCTTAGGGGTACTAGAACTCCTAAGATCACTCGTACTGAGACTGGGAGAAAGTCCAGATTTTAAATACTGGGGCATATTGGGAGTGTTCGGTTTACTCCTTGAAGGTTGCGGAAGTTTGGGAGTATTTGGTTTTAAACTTTGGTGTAAACTCTGGGTGGGGGTGTTCGGTTTGTATCCTGGATATTGTTTTGAAAGACTAGAACGCACAACATTCTGATTACTGACCACTGGAGATAAAGATTTCTGAGAAAGAGCTGGACTACTGGGCTTGGAACCATATCCACTTAAAGCTGCTACACTGGGGTGACTGGGCGCTACACCTCCATGATCCCCATTCACTTCAGGGTTGATAAGTTTCTGCCAGTTTCTTACTAGCTTTTTTGCTCGCTTGGCCAATTGTTCATTGTTTGTTTTCTTCCTGAGTTCATTAATATATTTTCCAATTCTTGTTTGCTGAAAAAAACAAAAGTAGTGTTAACATATACAAATATTTGGAAATAAAACATGAACAAGAATTAAATAATTTTAATGAAAACACTTAATGACATAATAAATTTTTTTTGTCTGAATGTCATAGGCTCATAGCTTTGTTTCTTGTCCTTTTATACCTGTTGCTGACTAATTTTGCACAATATTTATCAGTTAGAGCAGTATGCCCTATATTTTGTATCATTAACTTATTAGAAGCATCTAAAACAGTTAAACTACAAATTTAGGCATGGCTTGCTTTTAGTGTTTTTCAAACATTCATATACATGTACTTGCATTACCTTTTGAATGCTAAATAATTTCAAAATAAATGCCAAACTCGGGTCAAATACAAAGAGTATTTTCTCTTCAATTAAAAACCACTGAATTTTGGGGGGGAAAAACTATTTTTGAAAGTTCTCCTTTGATAACAAGGTACATGTATATGCATTGGCAAAAAGAATGAACATTTTGTTGTTTGTTTGGGTAAAAAATAAAATTTCTTATTCAAAAAAAAAATATAATATAGAGTGGTTAATTTAAATTTTTTAGCAGCACATATTGGAGTGAAGGTCTACTGATAGATACATTCAGATGACTTTCCAGATACAGAGATTTACAGGAGTATCCTTTTTCTTTTATCACTTTGCTTATTGTGAACTCTGATCTTGCAAAATATTCTTCTGCAAAGACACAGAAGGTCCCTACATTTGGAAATACATGAATTGAAGACATATTTTGTTTTACTGTTGGATATAGACTATTTTGGATCGTAGGTTTATCCTCTATGTAGTATACACATCCTTACATAATCTCAAAACTTAAAGTTTGTATTTCAAAAAAAAATCAAAACAATGGACGTAGCAATATTTTGTTTGTCATCTGTATTTTTTTTAGGTTTTCAACTGGGACATGTTCCTTTTCCTTACCTCCATGCCACAGATTTATTTCCATCAAGCAATTGTTGTTTAATGGCTGATTTTTTTCAAAATGTTTAGCACATTATCTAACTTATTTCTGATAAACATGCAAGTAGGGCTCCATTTGTGTGAGTTGGAAGTTGGTGTTGTGATCCCTAAGCAAGGCAAAGACAAATCTTTTAAAATTGTGCAATTTCTTTCATCTTTCATTCACCTCACCTCAGTAGAGAAATAACCTGATTCAAAATTCAATATCTCCTGCTATAGTTTTACCTGACCATGAAAAATCAATGAAATCTTCAGACAGATTCTAGCCTTGTGTTGACAATCATTGATTGGCACACTCAAGTCGCAATGCCTTAAACCCACCAAGAATCTTGTGTGATACTATATTAATGGAGTGCAATCCTTCTTCAAGTAAATTATGTAGCATCTAAATTCAGACAAATAATGATTTTTTTTAACCTGGAGATACAATTACCATTTTTTTTTTAAAAAAGCTGAACATACTATAATTTGTGTCAGTTAAAAATGAATTTGAAAATTCTAATTTATTAATTTTGTTTACCAAATAGTAAGGAAAATGCTGTAAATTAAAAAAAAATTGAAATCAGACACATTTTAACGATGTGTCATGTGAAAGTGTCATGTGACACCATTGCTACTTATAAATTGGTAATCACATCTTACTAGTCTCAAATTATTTCATAATTATTTTTAATATAAAAAGTTGATGATTTTATAGCACGTACAGCTTTAATACTTGACCAGTGTATGAAATTAACCCGAAGCCACATAAAACATATTTTTTGACCATCTGACCTGCAATTTTGAGCATAGGTTTGTTGTAAAATTTTCTCTTTAATGATTTCTACCTTTCTTATATCTCCATTAACTTATTAATATAACCTAGCAAACTTCTCAATTCTATATCACTTTTCCAATTCATATAACTGAAGGGGCACATTTTTCCAAATCACTCAAGTAGTGAAAAAGTTACCAATAATAACAAAGCAACAGAAAGATCAATTGATGGAAGAGTTTTTATCTGTTAAATACTTGGTATCACTATTAATCAACTTAGCAAAACTCTTTCACGATGGAGGATGGAGGATGGAGGACTGTTGGATGGGGGCAAATGTGCTACTGTATACAATGCAAGATCGATCATTGTAGAATTTATTAAGGACAGATAAGTAAAAAATCCTGGTGGAATACCTTGCTTATAAATAGCTGAATCAGCCTAATTAAAGCAATATGAGCTGCATTTGCAAGTATTTTATTTTACTGTTAAAATATGCTGTTATGACAAATCTGTATGTAATTTAAACCTTTGTGATCAATTAGACTAAAATAAAATATCAAATCTTTTTCAGAAGAAAGATGTCCGTACAATGGAATGTATAGTATTATATTAGAAATCAATATTGTACAGGACGACAATAATGTAATTTTGCTTCTTTTACAGCTTGTAAGTACTTCTTTCATCGCAAATACGAAATATGTCATTGAAATAGTTAATAACAATATTGCAACAAAAATTTCCAACATCAAAGTTGCAGCTCATATTGCTTTAATTTTTGAGAGGAACTTATCCTAAAATGTTACATTTTTAACAAAATTTTTAACTAAGTGGACCATTCTCATTAAATTTTCATTAAAAATAGTCACATTTTAAAGCTGATAAAATATTCTAAACTTTCCTTATTTGACAATCTACTATTTGGAGTTCAATCCTTCGCAATACACTGTACTTTCAGCATTAAATTGTTCGAATCATTCAATTGTTACTACTGTAAACAATGTCATGTGCCCCAGAAATCTGGCAAGATCTAAAGCTTTCTCGACTCCCCCACAAAAGTAAGTTAGATAACTGTGAGGTACTCGCGATATTACGCATTGGATCTCTTTTTTCCTGCTTTTGAAAGGGAAAACATAGAATACCCCCCCCCAATCCCTATCCCAGAAAAATATTTTAGTGACCTTTACATGATTTATAAAACAAAAGATAAAATGTTGGTGTTACACAGTTATAGATGCCTCTCTTAAAAACTAGTCACATTTTCTTTATTAATCAAAGTAAATAAAATGCTTTAATGACAGGTAAATTAATACTTCTTGAGTTTACAATATTTGTGTGTGCGATATATTTCCTACCTCCAGCACATCTCTTGTGATGGGGAACGTTTCCAGTCTTGTGACGACGGCCAACACTCCGTCCATGTCAATAACCTACAAAACAAAACAGCATTTAGTAGAAAAATATCTATCTCAAATGCATTTTTAAAATTTAGCTTTATCAAATGTCAGGCTAATTTACATCCATTGCAAATTTTTTTTTTCACTCATGTGAAACATCAAGAGATGCCATGAGGGACTTTTAATTGAGTCTTTAACATGGTTTCAGGGCCACTGAGAAAGGAGGATTCTTTGCCAATGCCTGCCATGATAAGGGGCCCAAGTTTTTAAGGTTTTACTCTGCAACTTGCACTTATCATGTCAAGCACTAGGAGAGAACGCAGTTGCTACCTATTAAGATTAAATTTTGCTGAGGCCAGGGCACAAAACAGAGACTTTTTCAATAAAATGAGCATTTTCTCAACTAAGCCACCATGTCAAAAAATATTAGGTCCAATATTGCCATAGCAAATAACAAATTATGCTATGACATTCATATTATCTTTTCATCTCCTAAAACATCTGCCCAGGTGGAGCAGCAGATGTAGGATTAACGTATAAAAAGAAATCCTGATTGCATGACGGAGATAGGGAGCACATTCGAGGAGCAAAGGTGGTTGGACTGTATCTCATTGTTTCCAACAGATGCACCATGCCAAAAATAATCTACAGCCTCCTTCCCTGAAACTTCTTGGTAGAGCCGCACCCCTTCCCTTCATTTGACTAAAACTTACACCTAAATCAAGACATCCAATGTATACAGGGAAATTTTCGTCCCCGTTTTATTTTCGCCCCATTCGCCCTACCATCATTTGAGCGAATTTAAAACGGGGCGAAATGAAATAATACAGTATATTTTTTTAATAAAACTATGATTGGGCGAATTTAAAAAGGGGCAAAATTGTTACCAAGTGTGAAATTAAATTAAACGGGGCGAAAATAACCCTGTATACAGTATTTCACCCCCTGAATCTTGCTTTTACATGACGAAGAATCATTTCAAAATAAAGGTAGTCCCCATGACTGCAAGTTTATTTCCCTCAAAATTAACTTGAGATTAACTAGTTGATTTCAGAATAACAATTTTAAAATTACTCTTTTGCACAGTATAATCATACAGAATTTCAGTGTCACTCTCACAAATTGCTTATAACTTTCTCATCAATAAAACTGTTTATCAAATATTATCCATATTTAAAGGAGAGTAAATGGGATTTGGACATCGGATCCAGGATAGTCGCAGATATGTAGCTCCCTGGTCTGAAAAAATTAGGATGGACGACCAGAGACCCAGTGTCATCTACTGGAAAAAAATGTATATTTTTTTTCACACACAAGAGTTTAATGTTTCTTGATTTACTTCTGTCTTTATATATTCTACCATTTTAAAATTTTACTGACCATGTGTTCCTAGCATATTCTTTTAGAACTTTCAGTCAGGCCATTCCAAGTTTTTTCTCTGTTTAGCGTCCACCCATCTTTCAAAAACCTACCTACCTATTCGCATATTAAAAGTCATAAAAATGATGCCCTTCAAATGATTTGATCTAACTAAACTGCTTTGATAGAAGAAATATCATTCACAACAACAATTAAATGCTTAAAATACACCCAATATAACTTACTGTACATAATTATTTGGAGAAATTGACAAAATTCAAAAATTTCGACTAAATTAATCAATTTCAGGACTCCTGATGTTGTGTGTTTTTTCTTATATGGGGTGTCAAAAACCAAGGCGCACACGGACGCTAAACATAGGAAAAACTTGGCATGGCCTCACACCAAAATACCTAGCATATTCTTTTGGAACTTTCACACCAAAATATTTCCTAAAACGAGTATTTATAGCACGTCTAGGCCTGAAATACGCAAGTTTCGAGATTATCTCCCTTGGTGCGCTCTTTCGTTGAGGAGGGGAGTTTTGTTGCCGCGTAAACAAACAGGTGGGACAGATATTTATTATTGGATATATCGCATCATCGATATACTGGTTTATCGTAACTAAATAATTGTAAGGATGCACTGCTCAACTCGAGAATAACCGAATTATAGTAAAGGTGTCATTTTTTAAAGCAAAAAAATCGGAACAAAAAAAAGAAAATTCAATGGATGTGAGACTTTTCACACGAGGAAAGAGATATATGGACCTCTAATAAATACGGTAAAATATGAATCTGATCATTACAAGTCGGCAATCTAAATGACACATTGATTTTTTACCTTATTATAACTTCAAGAAACCCACTAACTTTTTAAAGAATGTTTGTACAATCAAGAAAGTCATTTACTTTTTATACAGACCACGACGTTTATTTCGTTTTCAAGTATCCTATAATTGAAAGTAGATATGTAAATATACACAATTGAGCTTGATAAAATCATAAATGCATCACTGCTTAACATTTTATCTTTCTATAACATTAAATAAATTTTAAAAGCCTAAACATCGTTCATTTATTTATGCACGTTTGTACATAAACAAACTGTCCCACCTCCATGCTGAAATGGATACTTTTTGCGCCTCTATCGCAGGAGAGTTACAATCTCGAAACTCACGTATTGAGACACTGAAAATTTTGCCTGTTTATACTGCCATATTTAGGTGGCAAGATAATTCGGTCCAACGCACTATGTGCATGACTCTGTGACTTAAGTGGTTTTGTTGTGGTAAAAGAATATGCAGTTAATAATATTTCAAAATATATGCTGAAAAATATCGAGAAATGGCACACTTTTTTCAGTGGGTGACACCAGCTCTCTGGTTGCCCATCCTAGTTTTTTTCAGACGAGGGAGCTACAGATCTGCAGCTAGATCAAGGACCACTAAACATCTGGGTGAACATACACCAGTCTGATCATGAATCTAGGCAAGCAGACCCTGATTCAAGTACATACATATAGTCAAATTACTTTATTTATGCAGTTTATTGATTTTTTTTCCACATCATTTCCATTTTCTGTTTACAAGAATTTATGAACTTTCTACACAATATTTTCACGTTTCTCTCTTTAAAATGTGATTAAAAAATAAATACTTTACTAAGTAGTATTCTAATGCACATTGTATAGTATCTATATATTTTTTTATCCAGTTATCCAACTTTCCACTAAAAAACGTAATTCCTGCCATTTTGTTTATCTAAAACAATCTTCTGATTACAAAAATAAATCAGTCATTATTATTATGTCTATAACTGAATAGAGATAACATTTACGATGATTTATTGGTGCAAAAAGAGCAGACAAGTATCTAAAGTTTGTCTGAAACTTTTGTCCCATAACAAACACCTATGAAAGTCACGAACAAGATGGAGTTTTCCCTAATTATTGACGTTTGCGGCGAATTTCTTACATTGTTATCATCATCAAGAGCCTCCAGCAGCTTTTCTTTTAGTTCTTGGGCAGTGTGCTGCATTGGGATGCCCTAAAGCTCCCCAATTTTCGAATTTCAGCCAGCTCTCTGACCGATGTTGTCCCACCGCAATGGCGGACTTCCATACATTGTGCAAATGCTCAGAGCGCACTGGCATCTGGGAAGCCTCTCTGTACTGGCGTGACGTACAATGACGAACTACTGCCTCGAATAAAATTGTGCGCAAGGTGCTTGTCACGTGACTGATTGTTTTGCCACTGATGACGTAAACATATAATAAAATCTCATTTCCAAAATATATTTCACTTGTTCCATGCGACATCACTGTTAAACTCATCCTTTAATGAAAGGTAATATGTTTTGAACGATTTTTTATACCGAAAACTCAGAATCGAACAATAGGATCTATTTTTTCACTTGATTACTTCCCTTGACTGTTAGAAACCATAGATGGCAGGGTTTTGCTTAGGCGGAAAGACGTCTATTCATTGGTTCATTGATTCTGCTAATCTGTTCGGAAAACCTCTGAATTTATGTAAGCATTCTAAAAATAAACACTAAACGTCATATCCTGTTTAAGATTACACCATGTGGATCAGTAGATGAAAGTAAATATGTTCTGTTAAAGGTGATTAAAATGGTAGGTAGTCCTTAGATGATGATGATAAACAGAATATTGATAGTTTGCTATAATAAGAAATTTATTGTTATAACTTTTAAAATCAATAGCTTTAGGAATTGTTTCTTATTTATACCTAGACTAATCCAACTTTACATTTCCAATGTTTTATTGAGCAGTCAAAAAATGGTGTAGATGTGGAATGTTGACTAAGATATTTTGACTAAGATATTGGATCTGCCAATGAGAAAGAAATGTCACAATGTAGGGCACAACTATAGTGTTCTGAGAGGGCCATTTGCAAATGTTCAGTGTAACAGCACCGACATGCTAGCTAGTGCAAAGTGACAACACATTTCTATTTCTTATGGTTCACACTGTTGCTAACATACAGGAAGCCATCACACTAAAGCAACAACACCGTCACACTTTTACACACACCCTATGACACTTACATGTTGTGCTATCATACAATAGATTGTGTAAAGTTGTAGTAGCGTAATGGAGTGTTGGTGCTAGTGCAATGTTGTGTTGAGCAATTTTGTGTTAGTGTGACAGCATGTCCTGTGTAAGGCATGTGTGTGTTTTAAAAAGTTGCGATAACGTTAAGGTGTATTGTGTGTAAGTATAAAGATGTGTTGTGTGTTGTTTTCCAAATGTGCTGTTACACTTTTGCAAATTGCGCCCTTTTGGGGGATATACCACAGGGAACAGCTGTATCTGATCAGTTATTGCAAACAGTATATTAAAGTATCAATTCTAATTATGTAATCCTATTATCTAATCCAATTATGTAATATGACTTAACATAATAAAATATTGATTAAAAAAAATATCAATTCATCGAACCCTTCAGGAGCCCTCTGTACACTACACACAAAGTTTGGATGTTGTGACATTTTGATGCAGATAAAGTAATCTTGATCTAGATTAAATTACATTGAAATGTACAGTGTAATAATATCATTCCAATAACAGTAAGACACTTTGGTTGATAGGACATGCTTATATTCAAATACTGACAATTAGAAGTATTAATTGAGAATCATCATCATGGCAGTCTTCACGAAAATTTTTCAAACTAACAGACCAGTCGGACCAGTGAACTTTCAAAATTTACTGGCCCACCAAAATTTTAACTGGCCCCTTAATTAAAAAATAAAATAAATGCATTTTCATAACTGTAAATTTATACATGTTTACGTACTTCAACTTTTGAATGTCGCCATTTTTCGTCCTTTGTCGCGTTTCGGTAGGTTGTTTGTTGGAAATTCGCACATTTTATGTACTAGTTAATAGTTACTAGCAAGTTCCAGTTGTTACGTAATACATCCATGTTATAATAAGGTTACAATAATAAGATTCAACAACACGTGCTTGTTCTTTTTATATTATATATCAATGAAATTTATGCAAGCAAGTCAGTTAAGATATATATTGACTGTGTATGGTTTTTATAATCAACAAGCCCATCGGACTTCTTGAATTTTGATTTTCACTGACCCGACATCAAAATTCACTGGCCTCGGTCTTCGGACCAGTGAGTTTTCGTGAAGACTGTCATGGTCAAGCAATCTAAAATACTTCGTCCAAAAATACATGCATCATCAAATAATGTATGAAATTTGTTTCAATCATACTGAAATATTTGCAGCCTGCCAAAAGTAAAAAGTTCATCGACAAGAAAAATGCAGTGACTTTCCATTTGGTACACAGAAGTCAGAGAGATCCACTGCAAGCCAAGGAGGAATCATCCAAGCATGTCTTACTGCCTGTAGAGAAAAAAGTGAGTGCCTTTAGCTTTCTACAGTTTATTTTACTAGGACTGTTCAAAGTTTTTGCACTTTGCAAATTATGAGCTCCTTATTGCAGATGCGTTGATGAATATTACATGTTCAATGTGCACTTAATTATAAAATGAACTTCTGATTTATTTCTGACCCAGGAATTAAGCCGAGAAGAGAAGCAGGAGGAGCAGCACAAATATGGCATATTTTATGATGATGATTATGACTATTTACAACATTTAAAAGATTTGAATCAAGTGTATGAGTTAGAGGAAGCTGTTCCCAGGGAAGAAAAGGTGTGGTGAAATGATCTATAAATTAAAACATTTTGTTTGTTTTTTTGCCAAGTATTGATAAAATGATACATAGTGCTAACAATGTTATCATAACATATCAGAGTAAAATGCAATAAAGTAAAAGCACAAACCACTATTTAGGAAAGAGATTAGAATTGTTCAAAGCATCAACTGAACCCTTGCTGAATATTTAGTTTTCCAGCTGATGTTATATTTTACCTGTTTAATACTTGATTTCAGAATGCCAAGATCAGTCTTCCTTCCTCTGTGTTTGCTTCTGACCTTGAAAAAGATGTAGGACTCCTTAATGAGGCAGTTCCTGTCAGAGGTGGGTATCAACAGTATTACAGCCTTCTCTCATATCTCGTGTGACTCTTTTGTAAAGGATATACTTATTGTTATGTATGATGGATGCATTAAAGGCAAGCATTTCAAATATAGAGAGGGTCTAAATGTTTCATGTCATATTGATTGATGCTCAGAGTCTAAAAATAATGTCAATTAATTTGACATCTTGGTAAATTTTTATTGTAGGCCCCAGGCCAGACTGGGATCCAGACATAGTGGCAGCACTAGATGAGGATTTTGATTATGATGATCCAGAAAACCAGCTGGAGGACGACTTCATGGCGATAGCCAATGCCGGGGAGGGTCCTGGATTTGAGGAGGGTGGGGGATATGAGGAGTAGGTGCTAGATCTGACTAAGTCTGACTCATAAATTTTATGTCTAATAGAGTAATCAGTGTTAGGCATATATTTCTGAAATGAAATTCTCAAAAGATATTTTGGTTGTCCTTGAAAAGAATGGATTAGTATTTTAATCCAGCATGAATTATTTTGCTTCAGGGATGTTGGATCTGATGTTGACTTTGGTTCTGATGAATGTGAAATGTCTGATGATGACTTCGGAAGTGATGACAGAGGGAGGATGTTCATGGAGGAAGAAACAAAGTCTCGATTTACTAATTACTCCATGTCTTCATCAGTAATTAGGAGAAATGAGGGGTTAACTTTGTTGGATGATAGATTCGAAAAGGTAAGTAATGCCATGATGGTTTATTTCCAAGTACCAACAAAGAAGGGAGCACAAAAAAGTCCGCAAAAAATTTAAGGAAGTGTGAAGAGTAACTTTGAAATTATCTTATTTTAAATGAAAAGAGCTTTAGACGATCTTTTCATCACTTCATTTTAAGGACAATTTTCTCTTTTGTATGACTTCATAATGAAGATTTTAAGTTAGTAAAAAATTTTGATTTTGATGAATATGTTTTAATGAAGTAATATTGCTTATGAAAAGTTAATGATGTCCTTAATAGGATTTTCATATTCAATAAATTTATTTAAAAAAAGAGCAGTTCTTTTGAAAACAAAAAATATTACCATATCTTATTGTTTAAAGCTCTAGCCATAAACTTTTGTGCAAAGATTGTATCTATATCATGCAGAAAGATAAGTGCCTAATACACTGTATATACATTGTATCTTGCTGTTGATATATGAACAATAATGAATTCATCAGTTGTATGAGCAATATGAAGACACAGAAATTGGTGCTCTTGACAATGAAGATGTTGATGGATATGTTCAACAAGGCAGCCATATGCTGGACACAATTCTGGAGGATTTTGAAAAACAGCAAGAAGAAAAGTGAGAAAATGTGATGCTTTTGTCTCTGTTTTGAGATAGAAAGTGAGATAACAAAGCAAAGTGAAAATGAGTACTAACCACGTAAATTGAGATTTACGGTATATACTGTATACAGGGAAATTTTCGCCCCTGTTTTATTTTCGTCCCTTTCGCCCTCTCCTTGATTGGGCGAATTTAAAACGGGGCGAATTCAAATTATACCTCATCATTTCTTAAACAGAACTATGACTGGGCGAATTTAAAACGGGGCAAAATTTTTCACAAGTTCAAAAAGGCAAAAATAATACGGGGCGAAAATAACCCTGTATACAGTATTCGCCTGTAAATCAGTCCGCCTATAAGTCGGTTGTGATTTTTGCAGCTATTTTGGAGGGATTTACCATTGACCCGCTTATAAGTCGGTACAACTTTTTGCCAGAATTTGTTGACAATTTTAAATCAATACTGTGGTGTTCAGTAAGGTTTAAACTAATATTTTTCAAACATGAGGTCAATTTTTGTTCCAAATCATTAAAATAAAATAAGTAATGCACACTGAAGATAAAATAAAACTATAAAAATTCATAAATACTTGTACTTTATTTATAATCTTATAAAACCACATTTCGTCGTCCAGAAAAATGCCAATTTTTCAATGACTCGCCTATAAGTTGGACAATGAGTTTTGGACCAAAATTCAACTCCCAAAAAACTTACTAATAGGCGAGTACATTCGGTTTACTTATTTAAGGACAGATGATAAAAACAAAAAATGGATGCTTGGATTATATATTTTTGGTAATTTTGGTTGCAAAGATGCAGAAATCAAGATTCTGAAATACTAAGAAATTGAAAACTTTCTATTTATTAATATGTTCAAAATTCTAAGGTTTGCTGTCCCTTGTAAAGCTATACAATGTACAACTTTACATGTATAAGACATTTTTGTGAAAAATATGTAATCTTAGACATATGATAAAAAATTACGTAAATAAAGCAACTGTTTTTTACTGTAACAGCCGCAGAAACTTGCATTCCATGATGGATGATGAACGTCCAGATGACCTTGGAATAGAGGTCAAAAGTGAGGAGGAATCTGAGAATGAGGCTGACCTTGTACAAATGGTGATAAAAAAACCCAAGGAGAAATGGGACTGTGAATCCATTATCAGTGAGTCTTATCGACAGATTTCTATTAATACTGATTTTGTTAACTAAAAAACAGAGATTTATGCATTTTATTTTGATTTGTTCTACACAAAAGACTAGGTCTCAAAACTAATACAATTTGGAGAAAATCTGTTCATATTTTTAGTTCTACTCCAATAAGATTGCATGTATCATATGTATATGTCCTTTTTTTTCTTAACAGGTACATATTCAAATTTATATAACCATCCCAAGTTAATAGAGGAGCCAAAAAAGGTATTTATAATATAAAGACCTTCATTTTTATGTGAAAATTTTTACATTTAAGGCTTCAACTTATACAATAGATACATGTACACCATTTTTGATAAGCTAATTCATACTTACACTTGTATGCAAAGGTGAATTCAGACACCTACATGTTTGTTATAAAAATTGTAGCACAGTATTAAAACTACTGGTAAAATTATTTTCACAATAACTCATTAAGTGTAAATTTTGCAGGATAATAAAATCAAGCTGACGTCTAGGCTGAAGATCCCGGAGGGTGTGCTAGAACAGCCGGGACTGACACGTAAACAGATTGAGCAGGAGATGAGGGAGAGTCGGCGGGCCGATAAAGCCAGTACGTACCGACCGCCGAAGGAGACGACAGAGGAACGCAAACAGAGAAAACAGGCAGTCAAGCTAGAGAGAATGGTAATCAGATTTATTTGGATGTTCATCAATGCTTCAGTTCAATTATTGTTAGAATTCAGACTGCCTTTAATTAATATGGCATTCACTTTCTTGAGAAAGGTTTTTGATCTAATAGAAAATTATTAGTTAACAAAGAAAACAAATTAGCCAAGTTTTTCTGTACTATGGATTTTTCAAGGATTCAAATTTTATACTAACCCTAAATTAGGAGCAAATAAAATAAAGAAGAATTATTATACTAATTTAGGAGAGAAGAATGGAAAAGAAAGCCAACAAACAAGCATTCAGTGAAGAGAAAGTAAGACAGACAAAGGAAAAGCTAAACCTACAGAAAAATCTTCAAGGACTGAAGTTATCATGACATTGGACTGGAGGACCATGTAGTCAGAATACACAGCCTCTCAGATTGGCAGCAGCCTATCGTCATTTTCAGTATTGCATCCAGATATTTACTGTTCAGGAATTTGGATGATGAAGCACTCCAATTTCATGCTTGTTCTCTAGTTTTGGTCAAGACTGTGCAACCTGGATTTGCTTGTGATGACATGATTTTAATTATTACTGGTAATTATAAATATTAATGAAAAGTTTGTTTGAAAAGCCTATTGAAATAGTGGTTTGTACCAAAAGACTTTTTGGTATGATTATGAAAGTGATGTTTATTTAAAAACAAAAGCATCACAAACCTTGTTATTAATAAATTATTTGAAATGTTTTTGTTACTCGTATTTTTACAATAAAATGCATATTGACATGAATCGATCTCGTTAAAATCGGACTTCACACATAACATGCTAGATAAAAACAACTGAGTTTCCTTCAAATCTTGAAGATTTCTCGATACATGTATATTCTTATATGATTATTGCATCTAGTTGAGTGTAACATGGAAAATTTTCACCCCAAGAAAACCATTGTCAACAGAGGCACACCCCAGGTTGACATTGGTTTTCGAGGGGTGAAAATTTTAAATGTTACACTCAACTACATGCAATATTTATTATATTATACTGAATGTTTTATACAAGTACATATAACAGTGAACCATGTGTGCATAAATTCTGCAAAGTCGCAATTTTTTTTAATATCACCCGTCGTCAAGCACTGTTGACTGTTGCTACGCTGGAGAGCATCGCTTCATTATTCAGCGGGTAATGGTGTTTTTAACAAATGTTTCTCGACCAATCAGATTCAACTAATTTACATGAAAGTATAATACATGAAAATGTTGTGACCACTAGTTGATCACCCCTCAGCCCTAGGAGCAATGATGTGAACAACCTTGAATCGGAAACTCTTGCGCATCAAAATTTTTTTTCACATATGTATTCCCAAGTCAAACAATCTTCACATGGGAAGGTTTGTATATCAAAATGAAGCAAATAAAATAATTCAGACCTTTGATCTTTGGAGGAATATTTTAAATTTTTCGCTTCCTGCATATGGAGTTTATGCTCTACTTATGAACAATTTCTAAACAGAGTCTATTTACAAACAAGTTGATTAATCAAGGATATCAACAGTCTCATTTAAACTCGTTATTTTACAAGTTCTATGGTCTATACACTGACCTGGTCAGTAAGGATAATCTATCGTGAAGTCGAATGCTGATTGGCTCGTTGGTTTTTTTTTGCCAGTTATCATATCGTTTTTTACATATTGCAATGTCTATAGGTTTTTCCGTTTGTCCGATCATGACAAGTGTGACCGATCAGCAGGGGATGCTCACTCCTCCGTGGCATCTGATCCCACCTCTGAAGTGTAAGAGGTCCGTGTTTGCTGGACTTGTAAGCTTGAACACTGTTTGTTACCTCTACTCTTCATTGCCATGTAACTGTTACCTCCTACGGTGATCCCACCTTAAATCCGGTACCATAATATATACAAGGTTTAATCTTTACATGCTGATATTTATTTGTGAATATGACAATTTTCAACCCTTCTTTTTACGGGAAAAAATTGAAGGGGCTTAGACACAAATTTGAAGTTAATATTTTCTAAATTTTTTCTATGATATCATGAATTATATGTTGCTATAGCATTTTCCACGAAAATATAATAAAAAACATTTTATCTGGAAATATTTGAAACCACTAATTTCGGGACGTGTTTGATTATCACTTCTCGCATTTTCATAACGTAAACTTTATCCTTAATACTTATGAAAAGTAGAAGTTTTGTTGTATATTAATGAAGAATATTAAAACTATAATCCAGAAAATTCAGAGTAGAAATGTGAAAAAGCAAATCCAACTCACCAGTACTTTCATTCCTTGTTCAGTGATGCGTGCTGAGTTCTACTAATTGAACACACCCAGTGAAACGTAAATGTTATTGTAAACAGGGCACACGCTCTGTTATTTTCATTGGTGTGTTCAGTTTGTTAAACTCTGCACAGATCTAACCATCGAGCACGGAGGAACTTGACTGGTGAGTTGGTTTTAGTTTCCAAACTAATGTATTTTCATTTTTTATGTCGATACGATATATCTCGGTGAGTTTGGAATAAAAGATACCACAAAGCCTGACATATTTGGGTATTTATTTTACTCGAAAAAGACGTTGATGGTTATGTAACAACTAAGCTTTATGATAAACGCGATGACTTAAACTTTTCAATTTCCTTCACTTATGCATCAATATATCTTCATCACCTGCATACTATGATTATACTGTATTTCTCAGTTGATTCGAAATACAAAGGGTGCTCTACGTATGAACAATTTCTAAAATCAGGCCAGTTACAGCTGCAGATCTGTAGATCCCGTAATGCAAAAAAGGTGCAATATACGGTGCAATATTTTTTGCGCACTTTGGGGGAGAATTTCTCCACTTTCCAGCATCGGTCATTTAACTACCTTTCACTCCCTAATTCTAGGCACATTATTTAACAAATATGTTTATTTTATCCATCTCGCAATCCTTTATAGTCGTCTTTACAAGTGATAAACTCGCTTGATTAAAATGATTTGTTAGATTGCTGAAAATTCACTTCAAGCGAGTTTATTGCCTGTAGAGACACTATAAATTGTTGGGAGGTGGATAAAATAGACATATTGGCCACAAAGTGTGTCTAGAATTAGGGAGTGAAAGGTAGTTGATTGACCAATGCTAGAAAGTAGAGAAATTCTCCCCAAAAAAAATATTGCGCCGTAAATTGCACTTTTTTTTGCCTTGCAGGATCTGTAGCAATATGGTCAAAGACAAAATTAAAAAAAACCCATAACGCTACAGATCTGCAGCTAGGTCACTTATTGAAAAACAAGTTGATGAAACCAAAAAAAAAAAAAAATCAGAAGTCTCGTTTAAAGTCATCATTTCGTAGGTTCCTCGGTCGATACAATGACCTCAGCAAATACAATCTATCATTTAATCAAAAGCTAACTGACCTTTTTCATACTAATTGTCATCATTTACACACTTAATTGACGGCGGATTTTTCCGTTATTTCCCGATCATGACAAGGAGCACAAGGCCGGTCGGCTGGGGTTACTCACTCCTCTGGCACCTGATCCCACATCTTCGCTTGCCAAGGGGTTCCAATACGTTACTCTCCTCATAAATTTTTGGCTTATGGGATTGTTTTCGTCACGTGAACTCTAATTTTAACAGGTACGTGTGTGCACAAATTGCGTCATTTACATAAATAAATAGGGTATTTCGATCATTTTATAAAAGAATTATTAACAAGAAGGTATTGATTTATGTTCATTTTCTATTTAAAATGCAAATTAATGTTGGATAGCATCATACCTATTCATAAAATGGCATCACAGGCACCTGACGTTACTTATTTTTCTTTTAATTAAAAAATATACCCATACCTGGATATATATTTTTTATTGAAAGAAAAATAAGTAACGTCAGGTGCCTGTGAATGGCATTAGGTAGTTGTCATTTCCGAGAGTAAAGAGTCAAAATAGATCCCGAAACGCTGATCATTTTAAGAAAAAATGCTGATTGGACGATCACTGTCGATCCACTCCATCCCAACTTTATTAACACAGTAGACCAAGGCTTTATGAGGTGAGTAGCGTATCAGAAACACTTGGTTAGCGAAGATGTTGATCCCATCTCTGATGTATATATTTCATTAACAGGCACTGTTGCCCTTTGGGTTTGAAAAACCTCCTCATGTCAGAAAAGATTTTAAAGATAACAGAAAATAAAAATATATGTACCAGGTATTATCTTTCGTGTCTTTTGCATTTGAACAGAAATTTTAAACATTAATTTTGTTTGCATTAAAGCTTGTATGTATATACATGCATTCAGATTAATGCATTAGAAAATATCAAAACGTAATCAATTTTTCATTGAGATAAGTGTTTAATTTAACCCCGAAACAGGAGGAAAAAGCATGAAATAATTTTCGTGCATGATTTTGTTTCGAATAAGTCAAATAGTATGAATTTAAATCTTACATTTTAGGAATATCCTTTTCAGGACTTGTCCTACTTAGCTGGAAAGTACAAAATCATTTTAATAAGGAATGTGATTGATGATGAGGTTGATTTTGCGGAGAATGAATGATAACCCTTCAATAAAGATGTCATGGGGTAAGTCCATTTCTTTTTATATGTATTTCACACTAACGTCATCTTCGGGTAGAAGTCGACAGAGTGAAGCAAGAATACTCGTACTCAAGAAATTTGTAACTTGTTCATAAGGTAAGACTTGATTAGAATTTTAACTGCTGCATGCATTTTTATTCACAATACACAGAATACAATGGTAATAGCAACAATCTGCTGCACAATAACTATAGACTAGAAAACCCGTTACCATGAAGACCACAATCTACACTAAATAATGTACATGTTCATATACTCGCAAGTGATTATAAAACCTCAGCGGTCAAAAATCTTTTTGATATGATACATCGTCCATGCCCTATATATAATCGCTCATTTTGTATTGCGTGCATAATTAGATATAGGAAAAGGAGTGTCAAAAAGTCCGAGAGAAATTTATATTTCTCCACAACTCGTGGGTTCCTGCACGTATTCCGAGTAATCGGCTTGGTGCGACTTCAGCTCCGATACAGGGCCCTTGTAGCTGGCTTTCTTCAATGCCTGGGCTTTGACACTGTCATGCTCATAACATACCATGGGGACGGCCTTAGATTTGGGATCGTTTTGTTTACATTGGGATGGACAGCTCTTCACGGGATTCTGGGAGAAACAAAGCTGGGATACGCCTTTGTTTAAACGTGTTCGTAGAACAGTTTCAGGTTTTAATTGACATCGTGCTGTGGGGAAAAAAAACTTCATCAAATTAAGTTAATCTTGAATTAACTTATTCATAGATTTCATGATGCAGATCGATATTTATGGTCTGAAAATTTTGAAACTTTTGAAAGGACACTCACATGGTGATGACGAATTCTGATGCTCATTGCATTTCTTCTGTACACTTCCAGAATCACATTTACTGTCAGGGATTAAATAATCAAGAACCAAACAACTGGGATCGGATCGATCAACTCTCTGCGGACTTTGATAATCATTTCCTTGCTTTCCGTCATAGTTTCCACAGAGACCGCAAACTTGAGAGTAGTAAAACGGGGTCATCTGAAAAAGAGACCATGCGGGCAAAGTGAACAATGACATGCCAGCAACATCAAACGAATAAACGTTAAAATGTATGTCATCAAAATCAACATCATCAAATTGTAAAAAGATTCAAACACAACAATTAAATGCGTATTCTTAAGACTAACCTTGATGGATATTTTCTGACCGTCCGATGTAACCTGTACTCCTTTTCTTGATGACGATACGGAAACCTTATTTTGTTGACGTCTAATTTCTATTCTGGAAGCTTCGCTGCTGAAGTAGAAAGGATGAAAAAAAAATACAGATATAGACAGTTTCTAAATGATAGATTACAGATTAGGAAAGGAAGATATTTGGTACCTGCTCACGGATGATGCTTCTTTAACGCTGATTGCGGAGTCAGCTGGAACGTCTTGTTTTTTGCCGTCTACTTTAACCTCTAAAGATGAGGCCACTGGAACAGTCTCTATGCGTTTACCTTCAAGATGAACCTCAACAACCTGCGAAGGAAAAAAAAAGATATTCGTGAAATGTATAAAGGATTTCTTACGAAGTAATACGCAATGTAAAGCATTATAGTCTTTAAATAATATTTTTATTCCTTTCATACACACTCTTTTTGAGGGATCGGATGAGTCCTTTCTGTATTTAATGGCGAACTGCTTAGCAGAAGAACAATCCATGGACAAAATGACTTCGCAATCCTTTGTGTCTGGTATGCTGTATTCTCTCCCATCCATTGTTCTAATCCGATTTTGTTTCACCTCGCATTGTCCTAGAGAAATATAAGTTTATTTTTCTGATAGCAGTTATAAGACTGAAAATTTTTACGAATCATAATATATAAGAGAAAGTTCTGACCTGGAAGACGGCTAGTAATGCTAGACATTGTCTTTTGTAGGGGACGTCGAACCCCATCCCTGATACCTTTCACAGATTCAAACAAGAATGGTCCGAAATATGGAATGGCAATTCCTCTCAAAAAGTTGGACTCTTCGGGAAGTTTAAATTCTGCATCAAACTAAGGAAAATACAAAAAAAATCTTTCAGCTCTGTGAAAATATTTAATGCGTGAAATTGAAACTCGTTTGAGTTTAGTCTATTGAATGCCCCGGATGATTGTTATCTTACTTGTCTATTGTTTCTCCTGAAATTAAGAAGAATTTCCAATCTGTCTTTAGGACAGAAGGAGTGAGGATACTTTGTGAATAAATGTCGATACATTATTGCTTTCATTGCTTCATGTGACCACCAAGCAAATTCTTCTAAACTATGAGGTATTCCTTCCTACAAATGAAAAAAGTATACAAAATTGGAATGTCTCTCCTTGTGATGACTCAATGTTCATGGAATTTGTGGGTATCCATAAATTAACATCTTTCACAAATTGAGAAACTTATGTTTCAGTCTGAGAGTCATCTTTCCTTTCGTAGAAATTTTAACGCATGAACACACGAACCTATAAAATCTAAGAAACCCACGAAAAATGGCCTCACAAATTTTAATGATTCTACACTATTTTTAAGAATAATTTATTACCCTTTCATAATGTACACGGACGTGCAGGTGACGAATCATGTTCATCTCTGAGCTGAGTTTAAGATAAGCTGACGTCACTTCTTCAGACCCATCTCTAATTTCCCTCAGATATTTTTTTGTTACACTGCTTCTATCTAGTGGCGATTTCTGTGCCCTTTCCCATAATAACTGCTCTAACGAAGGTGTTCCTAGAATCTTCAATGGAACATTTTATATTCAATTTTGTATCGATTCAAAGTAAAAAAAAAACCATGTGGCAAATAGCAAATTTTAGTAACAAAGAAATTAAAAGTGTATTTCATAAAAAATACCTGAACTTCGAAACTTTTCCTTTTTTCACCTTCGGCCCCGTACTGTGCCTTTATCGATATACACATTTCTCTGTCAGTTTCTGCTTCTAAATCTCCAAGTGCAGACGACTTGGCTCGACTCCTTGACTTTTGTTTCTGACGAACGCTTTGGCTTCTATCTGATTGCTGACCGCTTGATTGCTCTTTAGACGAACTTTGATCACGGCTTTGTTGGGAATCAACGCGACTTGGTTGTTGTACACTCTTGGACTTCTTTTGTTGATCGTCAGAGGATTTCTCAGACCCCTGTTCTGCAGATTCCTTTTGCGACCTTTGAGATATCTGTTCAGATTTCACGTTAGCACCACGACTGTTCCTCGAACTGTCCTCCCTCTGCCGACCTCCACTATCTTGTTGTTTGTCTTCCTGCCTAGAACCGACAGAAGGTCCACTTTGAGAAGATTGATTCGACTTTGACTTCTGAGATGAGCTAGTTCTCTGTCGAGATTCTTCTTCTTTGAGCTGTTGAACCTTCTTCTGTAGCTCTTCCAACCTTTTCTCCTGAGTTTTCAAATCGGCCTGAATGGTCTGTTTCTCGTGTGGACTCATATTTGATTTTGGTACTAGTTCTTTTACCTTCTCGACAATTTGTTTTTGGATTTCGATTCTTCGCAACGGTTCCTTAGTAGTATCAGCTACCTTCTGATGGAGTTGATTTGATCTAATATCACTTTCTGCCTTTTCAATTTCATCTTGGACGGCTTTACATTTAGTAGCTAATTCTGTAATAGTTGTTGACTCAGGCTTTTTAGCAGCCTTAACATGATCCTTTTCAACATCCTTCACTTTCTGCTCAGTTTTTATTTGCATTGATCTAATCAACTCAAGCTTATTGTGGACGGCCTGAAGCTTAGAACTATCAGATCTACTAAGACTAGAAACAGATCTTTTCGAGTCAATTGATTTTCGTATACTTCTCATTATTTGGAGATACTCAAGTTTTTCCGTCTCAGCCTTCTCTTCGAGTCTTTTTATTCTTGAGTCCACTGCATGAGAACGGGATACAGATTGAATCAATTGCTCTCTGGCACGCTCAGCAACCAATCCCAGCAAACTTTGCTGCATTTGTGTAACTTCAGCAAGTTTAGATATAACGTCTAATGGACTTTGTTTTACACTTCTTTGTTTCATTAAAGACACTATTTGTTTGCCTGTTTCATCTAAAATCTCCATGCATTGCTGCACCCTTTGGACTGGTTGGACATTGTCTGCACTAGGTTTATCAGAGGATGATCCTGCACGAACTAGCTGCTGAGAAGCGATTACTTGTGACAGCTGAACTCTTCTAAGACTTCTAAGTACAATCTGCTCTTGCTGAGAATGTTTTCCTCTAGCAATCACTCTTTCTTTCTCATGTCGAGTTTCTACTGCCAATACTTTTAATATTTTGTCATTTTCTCGTTTCAACTGTTCCAACAATATACTCGTTTCTTTTATTTCTTTCCGAGTTTGCGGTTTGGACCGTTGCCTCTTTATTCTCTGTTCTAAACATTTGGAGATTTGTTGTTGTTGGACGGCAGCTTTTAGTAATTTTACCCGTTCTTTTTCAATACTAAGGGGAGATGAGGTCGTCGCTTCTTGACGAATCTTTTCATTGACTTCCTTAGCTATACGAATTGCATCCTCCAATTTCTTCTGGTCAATATTTTTCGCGCCCTCTGCTTTTTCTTTCGACACTGAAAGCTCCCGAATTGCCTCCCGCTGACTCTGTAGAAGACTCGATACTGATTTAGACAAAGGAGACTGGCTTTTCGACTGAGAGAGTGAGGTACTGTCTTGTGATTGTTGAGGTGTCCTCTGCGATTGTTCCTGACTTTCCCGTGACTGCTCTGACTGTTGGGATGATTGCTGAGACTGTTGCTCCTGCTGTTGGGACTCTTCAGACTGTTGCTGTCGTTGTGTCTTTTGTTGAGATTCCTTAGCCTTTTTCGAATCAACTTCAGGTTGAGAGGGAGACTGAGAGTCTGACTTTCTGGGTTGCGACTCAGAGGAATCCCTTTGTTGTGATTCTTCTGATTTTCGTGGCTTTTGTTGTTGAGAGGAATCCTTAGTCGGTACTTCAGGGATGTGTGGAGATTGGGGATCAGATTGAGAACTTTGAGAACCCCTCTGTGAAGAACTTTGACGTTGCAATATCTTTCTCAGTGATTCTCTGTTAGTTTCTAATGATTTCTTGAGAGATTGTTGATCTTTCGAAGATAATGCCCTCATTGAGGATAGGACTGATTCCTCAATTCTTTGCTCAACTATTTGTTGAAGTAATGCAGAGTATTTTCGTAGAATATCTGATTCTTCACTGCTTGATACCGACCGTGACTCTCTGTCTAAAATTTGCTTAACCTTTTCTGACCACTTCAGGACTGACGACAATGTTGATTTTATCCTTTGAAGTTTTAACGGGTCAGATGACCTTCGACGAATATTTTTCACCTCTTTCAGAAGATGTTTTTGTTCTCTTATAAGTTTGATAACCTGTGTCTGAGAACTTTTTGAAGACTCTTCTGTTTGACTCATTTCCGTGTTCACAACTTCGTCGATGATTTCCTGGGTGCTTGTTGAGCTTAAAAGTGTTTTGAGAACTTTAACCTGTTGGCGTGGTACCTCCCGATCAATCAACCTATAGTACTCATCCTCTCCATCCCTTCTTATATGCACCTCTATTTGTTGTTCAACTTCTTTCTGGTATGAGTTAGACAACAATTCTGAAGGTTTTACAAGCCGTGTTGGTAAATTTAATTTGATGGCGATGTCCATCTGAAATCACACAATTAAAGTCTATGTTAATACGAACTAAGAGCAACAGATAGAAAAAATGTTGCTCACATATATGACCAATTTAACTCTTACCTTCCATGGTTTGGTTTCTATTTCTGGAACTGGAGATCTATCTAGAGTCATCAGAATTGAATTGATTCGTGACCTCATGTCAAAACCCGCTGCCATAGAAACTTGCAGATGTCGTTTGATGGATCTTGATTCATCTATTCCAATAAAATTCATTAGAATTCCAACACTATTATTACGTGACACAACTGCTTTCTCTGACTGGACAGATTGTGATTCTTCCAAATGTTGAAGGAGACTTGCCAAGGATGAATCTTTTGATTTGATGTCTTTTGGAGGAGATGAGGATTGTGAAGAAGAAACTGGGATCCGATCAGACTGTCCACCACTTAATAGCGTTAAATAACTGGCTAATTTAGAAATGATTCCATCTTCTCCCGAATTTGAAGCCTTATCTGAGGTTGGTTGGTGAGCAGACTTTTGTTGTTTTGGAACCATCAACTGTACTTGAAATTCCATATATTTCTGAGGATTAATTCCTGGCGATAGGGTAAGAAATAATTCCTGTTTACCTATCATTGGGTAATATGGAATATTCATCTCAAAATCGCTTAAAACAGCTTGTCCGCTCAATCCTACTTCGAGACCCAAACTTCGCTTACCCCAGGAAATTGACAACTGTAAAATAATTACATTAAAAATTAGTACAAGAAAAAATCATTTCAGATTGAGTTTTAAAACGTGGATATTTAAACGATGACTTCATCGAAATTAATGCATATATCTTACTGCATATTGTATTCACTTACTGGCATGACCTTTGCACCTTTAGCAGCCCTGATAATTTGCGTTTCTCTTGGTGCAGGATACTTCGTTATGTCAGATGGGTTATCTTTGAAATACGTTGATGGAGATATTTCCATCTTTGCTATTTTCTCATTCTAATGGAAAAAATCATAACATTATGCTTTTCTTCTCAATTATATTGAATAACAGTAATTGCAATGTTAAAATGTAAAAACCATGTCAAAATTTATGCAGATATATACCAGTATATCTTACCAATTTCTCAATATTGACTTTAGTTATAACTTTGGCAGTAGCGAGGTTAAAAGAAATGGAGAGCGAAAGAGGCGTCTCTGCACGTGCCATAGATTTAATAGAGACTCCAGCTTTAAAGTATTCTGCATCGATTTCCATTTCCCCTCGCATGTCAACCAATACACTGAGAAAAGAAAATGCTCTTACATATATGGCTTACAAAATTAGTTTACATTCAAATTAAAGCTTTTCATATAACTTTCTATGATTAAAATCTTTTGTACTCAAGTATAAATTTAAATTGTGATATCAATCTTTTTTGTAATTTACGGAAAAGTTCATTTTATATAAAGTAATGATACAAATAATAAGTTCTTATAATTTTAGTCCCAACATTCGCCATATATGAAGATAAAAAAAGATCCTGGCAAGGATTTTAGGACAGAGAATGAAATGAGAATACCTTGGACTGAGTTCTAAATCTAAGCCTAGTTCTCTGGCAGCCTTCCCTGGACGGTTGATCTCAAATAGAGAAGGTACCCCAGAAACTTTGACTTTGCCTGTTACTTTAACTGCAGCTGTTCCCCTAAGTCTCAGGCGGAGCGGGAGACCAGACTCGGTTGGAATCATAGTGTCAGCATCGATAGGTATGAGAGACCGGTGTATGTCCATGTCAATTCCACTCTTCATCTTCTGTTCTGACACACTCAGTAGGATCTTTCCTAGTATAGGGAGATTTTTGTTTGAGGATTTTATAAAAGATCCATAGGAACCAGATTCTTTTGAAAATGTGCTTTGTTAAAAAAGTTTACCTTCTTTGAGTAATGTCTCCACCAAAGTACTACGATCCAAACTGAAGTACTGAAGTTCATTACCCATCATTTTAATGTATAAATGGCCTTTTGGTTCGGGGCTTGTACGAGCTGACACCTTCAGCTAGTAAATATATGATAAGAACGTTTACAATTTTATTTGTTGAAACGTTAAACGTGAAATTAAGATCGTGACGAGAAATAAAGGAAAAAAATATTCATTTCCAAAGATAATGATCATTGCAATACTATCAAAATTCTTTACCTTCTGATGGATTTGACTGATCGGGTCACTTTGAGTTTGCTGTGACTGTGAACTTCTGCGAACTCGCTGTTTGAGAACATCTACAACTGATTTCCCTTTGGTAAGTTCACCAAGTGGTCCAACCATTTTCGAAAGAAGTGTTTGCAACCCCTCTGTGTTGAATCCAATCTTAGATTGTATGAAAAAAGGACAGTAAACTAGTAGTGAGCACACTCCTCAAAGTTAAATAAAGCATACCATGTCAGAATAAAATACAATGTTACCTCCATGAAATTGACTGAGCTTCCCAGTACATGCGTATTGAGATGTATAGCACCAGCTCTTGGGATAAACTCTTCTGGGGAAGTTATTAAACCAAGTTCTGCAGCTGCCCCTAGCTTCACTCTATCTATATTTTCACCAAAACCAATCAGATGTAACGACCAAAACATATTCAGTAGTGATACAGAAGACAGAAATCAATTAATATAAAATGTTTAGTGTTGGAGGAATCGAGACCCTCATATTTTACCATTGTATCCAGAGAACTGAAGAAATCGTGAATATTGAAACATCGGACTAAACTTCTTTGCAAATCGCAAGGCCAATGTTGCATTCTTTGCCCTGATGATAAAATATGAAAGTAGTCATAAGTTCATGAAAAAGCAGATCAAAAGAAGAAATGGGATAGAAATATAAAAAAAAACCATGACCTACCAAGACATGAGACACGGATAAGTACTGTTGGACATTTGTTCTAGGTGTGTATAAACAAATGTTCCGACGTGGGGGTTGGTTTCTCTGTGAAGAGAATGGGCGATCATCTCTAGAAGCTGGCGGGAAGGACTTGTCGATGCCAAGACAATATATGAGGATATTCTCACTTCTTCTTTCTCGGTGCGGTCGAAGTATCTGGGTAGCAGGATGGACTGAATCTGTGACGTAAATTAATTGTCATGTAATATCTTCACTTGAGTATTACAATTAAATCATATTCTGGCTTTTCCTTTCAGTTTTATTCAAAACGCAAGAAATTTTTTCAATAGAATATTTGCTCCTTGGAGTGAGCCCTTTCATAATAACTTCAAAAAAATTGTTCAGATTTCTTATATTTAATAATTAATGAAATGCGATTGTACGTGAATCCATATAAGTTTCGAAATACTTAAATTTATGCAATGCAGTGCTTCGGATTACTGCTATCCACAAAGCAGGCAAAAGAAGGACTTATGATGTCACTGTACTTTGGAAATAAACAGGATTATAAATCACTCACATCTTGAGGGTGCTGACTGGTGAGTTTTCGCAAACTGTAGATTGCCTGAGCTCGGAGTAGCTGGGGTTGGGATTTGTCTTCAATGTAAGTTCTGATACTTGGAATCATCTCTTGCATTCCGGAGTTTCCTGCTGTTTTAAAGCTTAAGATTTTATCGTCCATGTCAGTGGATTTCATTAAACTCTGGATTTCCTGTTGAACAAAAAAGATTTATTTGGTTTTGTTTCTCGCGAAATATTTTAGGTCTGGGCAAAACGTATTGGACTGATTCTAAATACTTTCAAGTATAAATGTGCAAATAGTATCAAAAGATTAGATTTACCCTTAAAACACAAAAAAATCTTAAACTTTTCGAGTGTCGAATGAAATATGTGAAGATGACAAAGAGTATTCGAACTCAAAAGTCCATTAAACATTACAAAATAGGAACGGAGCACGCACGGACCTCCAAAACATCAGAGGTAGGATTAGGTTTATGGACGAGTGAGCATCCCCTGCCGACCGGCAACAACCGCCGTGTGCTCCTTGTCATATTCGGGCGAAAAAACAACGGGGAAATCCATGGACAACTCAGTGTGCAAATAATTGCCGAACAATCAGTATTAAAAAAGTCAGTCAGCACTTGACATAATAAAATTGTAACTGCTGACAAGGTCATTGGTTCGACCATAGAAATTACGAAATGATGACTTTAAACGAGACTGTTTATATTTTTGTGTCATCAACTTGTTTGTCAATAACTTACCTCGTTTTAGATTGATTGTATGTTGTTTTACGTCCCATTCGAGAATTTTTCACTCATAAAGAGACATCATCATATACCGGCGAAGGGCTTCAAATATTGACCTTTACTCGGCACTCAAGGTCATTGAGCAGTGAGGGATCTTTAATGTACCAACGCCTGTCGTGATACGGGGCCTCAGTTTCTAAGGTCTCATTCGAAGGACCCGCAACTTTTACTTCAAAATGCAGAGCAAGTAGAACAAGCTCTTCTGTTTCGAATCGACTGAGAGATATAAACTCTGTATGTAGGTGGCAAAGGTATGTTGCTGTATAAGTAAGGGAAGCTGACGGTTGAAAAGTAAGTCATCACGTTATCACAAGGCTTTGCTGTAAGATAACTATTAAAGTCTTTTTCTAGTAAAAGATCCACATATGAAACAGATGTGTCATACTTTGGGCCCTGGCATCTTATAAAGAGTCTGTAGCAATAATTAAACATACCGAAGGAAAAAAAAAGAAATTTAAAAAAAAAGCTCGTATTGTATTGATATTTATAAATAAGTGTGATTAGTATTCGAAAAATTTGAAATAAGAAGAGAAAAACACCTTGACAATTTCCTGTCTTATTCTTGTGTAAATACTCTGTTGTTTTCTCTTTCTATCCCCCAAATCTCTCCTTTTGGACTTCAGTTTTTTCCTGCTTTGGGAGTTTGACACAGTAGACATAAGAGTATTAACGATGTTCTCCTGGCGCGCCATCTGGCGGGATCTTCTCTGTTCTTCCTCCCTAAGTTTACCAGCTACCGCTCCCAGACACAGGAAGGCTGCTCTCTTCAACATTCGGTCCTGAGAAACTTGGGTACTCTGTGTTAGTTCCTGTTGAAGAATATACGAATTTCATAACTTTTGAAAAATACCAGGTATTGCAAGTAGGAACATACCAGAATTCGCTGTATTTGAATCAGGAGATTTTACGATTCCATTTTTCAAAACTCTCAAATTTATATCAGAGATGCAAGGAATTTTGCCAGTGAGTACATGTATTTCAAGTGACACTCTGAATATCGAAAAATACTACAAAGCTGTTACTTCCTGCATAAATAATTTGATGGAGACTATTATGCGCCGACATATACAGTTAGTCAAAGCCGAAGATGACAGCAGCTTTACAAAGAAAGGTTCTAATAAGCTTCAGTGTTTCCGAGGATTGTCGTAGAGAACAAACGCAGCCCGCCGATAAAGACTGAGCTCACTGGAATGTATACAGACAGCTCTGTCATCATTGGCTGGCCACCGATTGTCTTCATCTTTTTCCTCATTATGAAAATAATGTGGTTTTTTTTTTCGAATTGGAAAGAAAAGGTTCAGAAAGAGGCATTTTTATCGCATTACATGCAAGTAAGCAAAAAGAGGTAAAAAATTGATAACTCATTAAAAATAGATTCTAACTTTCTACCTTGTATAAAATGTTCAGTAGGACAATAAGGTATGTAAGGACACATAAAGCGTGTAAAAGAATGGCAGAGGTTAACATACGCAAAAGGGTTAAAACAAAGCTGCTTGGAAACTTTATTTCTATTTTTGGTAGAGTGCTAATAAAGACCACATAAATAATGACTACTAGTATCACACTAGAATATTACGGCTGATGATTTAGCCACGAAGAGAACACAAGTTTTTTTTCAATGTGTGATAAGTTAAATCGTATAAGGTTACCAGAAGTGTTTTGGCAACAAGAACTTCTGGTCGAGCTGACAGAGAAAGAATGTTTAGAGCGATGGCGGCCTGAGGTTTAGAGATCTGGTCGTTCTTGATAGCGTCCCTTAATACTTCTGTAGCAGGGGAGGTACCAGCTGACGGTAGCAAGTCCATCAACATCTTTCTGTAATGTTTTACAAAACAAATAAAGAATAATTTGAGTATTTTTTTCTTCTTTATTCAATGGCTTAACACAGCTTTACTCAATATAAGACACATTCTCATGTTCAAAGTTTTGCAATTTCAGATGTTCTTGGTTATTGTTTCTAAAACAAATGGTCAAATATTCTTGTTAAAATTAATATTCTGGTTCACTGAAATATTGAAATACATGTCGATGAACTAAATGAAGAGCACAGTAGTAATCAAACAGGTTTTTTGGGGCATTTAGAGATTCATTTCAATTACAACAACTTACAATTTCTTCTTGTCTGCAGATGCACTTTGGACTGTTTCACGGAAAACGGCTTTGAGACTCTCTGCATCTGCCTTTCGGATCTCCTCTAGAAGTGACATTAGAAGTGGACCAGCCTCTTCCTGGATTGTTGGTTTCATGAAGGTTTCCAACATTTTCAGCAGTTTTCGGATCTTGAAATTGTAAACGAATGAAATGCTTTTAATTTTTGGATATATTTTATTATTGGTTAGAAACTTAGAATGGAGGCATTAAATACCAATTAAAACGAAGACACTTTATAGAGATATAATCTTTATTGGCCCGATGCTTGCTTGCATCCAAACCTTTTAATCAATTGATCCATCTAAATAAACCTATAAATACATTTCCCTCAACTTGTTTAATGAATGCAGATGGAAATTTTAAGGGAGTACCCTTTCTTTTGCCTGGTCTGCACTTTTCTGCGACTGTTTGCTGAGCACCTCTGATGCTGGACTTTGACTGGAAGGTGGCGATTTTTGTGAACTGCTTGAGGATTCATCGCGCGATTCAATCTCGCGAGACTTGAATTGAAGCCCAGAGCTAACAGTTTTGGGACTGCTTGGCTGAGATAAAATCTCTTTGACATCCATCACTTTTATCAGATTTAACGTCTGGCTACAAATAGATAAATCTTTTACAGTTATGGCACGTTTACTTTGTTGAGTTGTCAATGTTCTTCACAAGTAATACTCACTATCATGACTTTAGAAAGAAATTTCATTTACTAGTATTTCAGTGCATGTTGAAACTTGTATTCGGCAATATACAAATTATAATTTCGCGTACTTCAAATATGTCACAACATTCCCTCCTTTGTCGGAATATGGTGTGAAGACGTGCTGACTTTCAGAAATAGCACTCTGGATCTGAAACATCCTCGTGTTTCCCCTTATTGTGTACATGACCTGCGAGGCGGATCTCAGTGGGTCTGACTGTAGAAGAAAATGGGATTGACACTGAATTACAAAGTTCGGCTTTAGTGAACAGTTTGGAGTCGACTATAGTTATGAAAACTATAACCATAAACATGTATCAAAAGTGTGGCAAACTAGTGTACAGAACTCAACATGCTGCATTGTTTTAACGAATATCTTACCCATTCTTTGACACATTCGGCACACTTTTTCCCGTGGAACATGGAGGAAAAGTACATTGGTCGGTCCAGACAGTTGTCGTAGTTTCTGACTTTCGTTATATACATAACTGGATCACCACTACTTGATGTGCGAGGACTGGCTTTGTATAGAGTTTCACATTCACCACCAATGCTGGGCTGTAATATAATAATCATATAAAAAGGAGACGGTTAGTGCGTGGTTGGGTAATCTTGATACTCTGTTAAGTCGTTTATCAAAACGGCAACTTTAGGAATCAATTTTCCTCATCTTTTAATTGAAAATATATTAAAATCATTTTCATTTTATTGCCTGGAACATTCATCAGTATATTAGCACAGTGTATTTGTTCTGGTAACTGACTTCATTTCAATGCTCATCAACAAACCTACCTCCATAACCTTATACATGGAATCCTCGTTCGAAGACTGGGGACGCAGAACTCGAGGGATGGAACTGCTCTGGTCTAGCTGCTTCCTCTTATCCAAGTTGACTTCCAGGATACTGAGAAGACCTTTCTTAACATTGACCGACCACTCCGGGTCGTCTGCTTCTTGCTTGATTTCGCGGACGTTGCCACGGACATACCTTTGGAGAAAAATGAAAATCCCAAATGGGAGAATACTGCATGCCGTTATTGCACCATAAAAAGTTAAAGACCAGAATTCTCGGATTTGTTTATTACCCCCTACACTTTCTAAAGAAAGTTGGGGTTTCGTGTTGTTATCATGGTCTGTCTGGCGGTCTGTCAGTATATCTAGAATTTCAAACAACTTTTACATCTTAAACATAGCCTACTCATCATAATTTAGAAAAATAATTGATGATGTCTTTGGAAACGATTATGAAATTTTAATTTTTCACCTTGGGTATCAAATAGGGACAAAAACAGTATTTTTCTTCAAAAACTTTTTTTAATTCTTCTTACATCTATCCCCGGGGCCAATGAATATTTTGGAATGTGATTGGGAATGTCTTTTAGAAATGCAACAAGGTTTCAGAATTCCGACCTTTCACCCTTGGGGTGATTGGGGTCGAAAAAATTGACTACAAAACTCGGATTCTTAAAGATCTCTAAAAATTTTTGCTTTAATAATCTTTAGGAACATGTTTTAAAGTGTAGTTGTCAATAAGGTTTTTAAGAATTTCAGTTTTTACACTTAGGGCGACTGGGAGTACAGATTTGTCTTTTTCTACCAAAAAAAACATGGTTCCTTGAACTCCTCTAACAGTTTTCCAGTAACTCATTCCTATTTTGGGAATATCCCTTAGTTGCGCAATAAGGTTTCGAATTTTTACACAGCAGAGGAATTTGAAATTAAAAGAATAATTTTTGTCATTTTACACTATGATTGGATATGCGAATTTCGTTTTTACCTGTTTGGAAACCATTTTTGTATTTATCAACTCATCTTTTAGAATTTGATTGGGAGTGTCCCGAAGATGTGCATTGGATCGAGCAATTCTGGCAAAAAATTAAATCTTTAACAAAAACCTGGTTCCACACCAGAACACCTGTTCGTTTTGGAAACCATTTTTGTCATGATGATTGATGGTGTCTTGTAAATGTGCAATAAGGTTTCGAATTTGGAATGGGGGATGCGTAATTCTTTTTTTCATTTTAGAGGACTTTACACTGACTTTATAAGAAGATTCTCATTTTGTTGCATTGACTTACAGGAAGTTGATGGGTCTAGACAGGTCCTTTATCATCTGATCAGCATCCTTGCCTGTGAGGGGCCTGAACAGATTCTCGGGCACCTGTTGTTGGGTTGGGTTCACCGATTCAATCGGGTCGTTAATCTTTGCTAAGACGATTTTGTCCAGCTAAACAAAATGTAAATGCATTATGATCAGTTCTACACATTTGTTTTAAGTCCCAACACTGTATTTTATCAATGACAATAGATTAATCACGCAGATTAATTGAGGATACCAAACAATTCTGTGAACTCAATTTTCTGTTTGCTCTGTTAGTTCTTCGGTTTTAAACTGTACAATTTTTAGAACCACCATTACTTAAGTGAAAGAGATAAGAAAATACATAAAGCAATTTTTTATACACAAGTATTAGACAGCTAACCTGTAGTGTGGCCGAGGATCGGGAGCGGAACTGAATTCTGACGTTACATTTTAACTTCATTCCAGAGTAAATTGTGCTTCCCTGAGGTATTCCAGTTAGTGCTTGTGTTTCATATTCATACAGATATTCCTTATTTCTCTCGTACGCTAAAATCATAAGGCATTTATGAATGCTAATATAACTATTTAATATAACAAAAATTAGGCAAGCTATTCACAAACAAGTTGATGGAATAAGAATATCAACTGTCTCGTTTAAACTCATCATTTAGCAAGTTCACGTCGATATGTACAGTGACCTTGTCATCACATACAATCTGTCATTACATCGAATGCTGACTGAAGTCTGCAAGATTGTTATTTACACATCAAATTGATTGGATCTTTTTCATTTTTTTTACTTTTTTCTATAATAACAAATGCGCCTGGCTTTCTCTTCCCTGTCACCTGATTTCCACCTCCTCTTTTCTGTTTAGAGGTCTGTGTTTGCCCTGCTCCTGATTTGTATTGCTTAAATAGACCTTTGTGAGTATGAATACTGTTCGATATCTTCAAATTTCATGGCTATTTTTAATTATTCTCCAAATTATTCGCTAGTCACTTTTTTTTTTATCATATTTTATGATGTATGATAAAATTTCATGGTAATTCGTTTCAATGTTTGCAGAGAAAATTAAGCTCACGTCTTAGTTTAGTCCTTCGAAAAAAAAGGAAAGAGACAAAACATGTATTTGCATTGGAGTGCATTTCAAATTTTATAGACATGTGACATTTTCCCCACATACTTAGAATCCTTTGAGATTCTTTCACTCATATAGATTCGTCACTTGGCGGTGGAGAGCTGCAAATTTCATCTGCACGATTCAGTGTGTACTAACAATCAGTGAAACTCGTCAACATTTAATTTAATGATAAATTGTGTTTGCTGATATGGTCATTGTATCGACCATAGAACTTACGAAATATGACTTTAAACAAGACGACAGCTGATATTCTTGTTTCAGCAACATGTTTGTCAATAACTTACCTCGTTTTAAAAATCATTCATATAGAGAATGCTTTTGAGATCAAATCAAGAGAGATATAAACTCCGTATGCAGGTTATGAACGTTTATTGCTGCATAAGTAAGGGAAGTTGAAAACTTAAAGTCAATTTCGTTTGTCATAAAGCTTGGTTGTTAGATTACCATTAACGTCTTTTTCAAGAAAAAATATCTAAATATGAAACAGATGTGTCAGACTTTTATTTCAAGCTGACTGGGACATGGAAATAACCAGTGTTAATTGGCAATACGTCGTCGATATATATTAAAGATGAGTTGAAGACCACCACCAAAAAAAAGTAGGTCTGCTTATAACGGGGCGCAATTGGCACACAATGGAATTCCAAAGATTGTTGGTAAACCTTCATGGTCTCCAAAAAACCACATAGATATTGTCAATCAGAAACTCAAGCATCTTTTTAAATTTCAAAGTACAAGGTGTGTACAATCAGAACCTTTATTTAACAAAATAATTTTGTAAATGGGCAAAGACAGGGTGAGTAAATTTACGAGTTCCATTTTTATTGAAAAAGCAGCTGTCAATGACAGAAAGCGTGGACTTCAATTTATCAGGGGAATGGTTGCATATAAAGTTAAAAAGTCGTAAGTTGCTAAGAATCAAAGCATGCAGAATTCAGCTGTGATACGATTTATACCGTATAAAATATATAAAGTATTCACATTTAAAATATATTTACAAAATACTCACCGTGACTAGGTTGACTTGGACTTTGCGCGGCTGAAAAAAAGAGGATTTGTTTCAGAGACTATCAGAAATGTTTCCGTTGAAAATAGGACGTTTTTGATCTTTTAATTTAGTCAAATAATTTCTCGAAAACAAAGCTATAGATTTCAAGAATATTACATTTCTTTCTAACCTTTCGCTGTTCAGATGGGCTTTGGTATAAAAATCGGGCTTAAAAACCTCTTATATTTACTTGCATGCACTGTTTATTATATTTTTAGTTTTTCATTTTTTTTTTCATCAAATTATTTTGAATCATATAAGGATTTTACTCGAGAACCGAAAATACTTAAATGCATCTAATATAATATTCATAATAATAAAAGAAATCAAGGACATGTAGTTTTCAGAGAAACTTAAAAGGTCATCTTAATACATGTAAATGTAAAAAATCTCGAATATATTCGAATATCTATCGCACATTGTTGTAGATTGTTTTCATTTTTTTAAATAAGAAAAATGACTGGTTTAACATATTATTTTTGTCGTATTTACCAAAAAAACTAATCCTCTTGGGAAAGAAGTTCTGGATGAAAATGGAGGAAATCGCAATAAACGTTTAGCTAAATTATGTGGTTTTCCCTTTACTAAATAACAGTAAAAGTTTATTGCTGTACAGATTACTAGCAGTGTTTCATATTTGTTTCTTTTGAGTAATTTCTTTATCATCCAGCCAGTTTAAGCACCATTAAAGGAATTCATTTCTCAAGTCTGAGAAACCCTCATGAACTTTTATTTCACAATAGATTTTAGGATTTATACGTTATAAAAGACGAAAATTTTATCGATCAAGTAAAATATCTCTTTTTCAGTTATATCCCGGCCTATTTATGAAAATTTAACAAACAAAATCGTTTGTATGATGAAAGAAAACGTATATACGTGTACTCGTATTTTTTGTTAATGCCTCACGCAAAAAATTAAAAAAGGTAATGCGGTCATTAAAAAAAAATTCAATACATGTTTTACTCTTCCTGTAAAAATTTAATTTGAAAATACTCATGATCAATTTGGCCAAATAAATCACATCATGATTTAATTTGAGGGAAAACTAAAACTTGATAATAATGTTACCTGTCACGGCAGCCGCCGCCGCTACCGCCAGCAGGAGATACATCCCTCTGTGTGACGGGACGGGACAGGGACTCCGGTTTATATACAGAGTACCCTGTCCTTAATGTCCAAAAGCCTCTCTCCAAACCGAGAGGATTATTTATTTTGGTATTTTGTTATGGGAATCTCTCGTGTGAAACTGGTAGATACAGCAGAGAGGCTTTAGGAGGATTTGTCATAACATCCAGTCCGGCTACCTTTTAGTATGCCATGGGAAAAGTGGATTCGTTGTGTTGCAGTATGACTATTATATAAAGTTTTGACAATTCTTTGAACAAAATTTGACAGAATACTTTGTGATACTCTAGTATTTCCATTTTTATATATGCCAAATGTACGTTAGAAAGGTATTTATGACCCACATTTCACGGATATATGATCAGGTATATTGTTTGATGTTTTAAGAAATGATTTTTAATTTGTCTTTGTCTAATTTGAAGCATACGGCTTCAAAGAAAAAAAAACTAGTTCATTGATAAATAAAGTTTGAAATTTTTACTTCTCTGTTTGCAAAATTATTTAAAATGTTGATGTTATAATTTCTAACAGATATATGTTAATTTTTTTCATGGTTCTTAAATTATGTTTACTTGCGTTTTATTGTACAGCGCTTTAGAGTATTTTTTTAATATTTAGCACTTTATATACTCATTTTATTATTACAGTTGTATTATTATTAAAGATTATCTTGAAAATCAAGATTGACCCACTTTCATTTAGTGATTAAAACGAGTGTTATTTACATGCATAATTTTCAAACAATTTCTTTTTTCAAAAAAATGCCTCATTAAAATGTTAAGATTGTTCTATAAAGTAGTAATATATTCTAGGAAGCGTATACAATTATTCCCAGAAGAACATTCGAAGAGATCTTCATTTAAGTTAAAGATCTCTATGAGGCAAAGCTTCAGAGATTCCTGTTAACGATATATCGGTATATTAACGTTATATCCCCGCCTTTGGCAGTACTCTCTTTACAGACCATAAGACGATATGCATCACAAATAATTTTGCAAAAATACAAAAAAGTACATAAATTGCGCCGATTTATCGGTATATCTTTACTTTCTGAAAATGTTGGGTATACATATTGTTTACAGGGAAATTTTCGCCAGTTTCATTTTCGCTCCTTTCGCCCTCTTCGGCGATTATAAAACTGGCAAATTCAATGAAAACTGCATAATCTCATCAACAGAACTGTGTCTGGGGAATTCAAAGTGGTGCAAAATTGTTGCAGGCGTGAAACAGTAAAAATAATCCTAAATATAGTATCGCTGTTCGTCCATCTGTCATACTCCCTTTTTCAACTGTAGGCAACTTGATGTATGGTGCCTTGAACATTACCCTAGGGCCAAAGGGATGTAAAACCCGTGTTTTCTACAAAAACTAGGTTCCTTGAACTCCCCTTACATTTTTCACGGTAGCCATTTCATATTTTGGTATGTGATGGGGATGTGTAATCTAGTTGTGCAGTATACAGTTTCAGAGAGGGAGACTTAGGGATGACAAAAAAAACCCAATGAGCTCACTAAATAATACCCTCCGCCTCCCGTATGAATATAATTGCAGTATCCATGTTTTGCCTGGAAAATCCAAAATATGTGTCGGATCAAAAAGTAAAATAGGAGGTGCACAATGGCAATATGTAATAAACATTCTGTGAAAGTTTCATTAAATTTCCTTCACTGGTATGAGAGGAGTTGCGGATAAGAGATGGGTACCACAAAGCGTAACAGACGGACGGACGGACGGACGGACAGACGTACAGACGGACGGATTAACGATTACTATATACCCTCCCGCTTTTCAAGCGGGGGGTATAAAAAATCACCTCTAACTTCTTAAGATTTTTCACAGTTGTCCATTCACATTTTGAAATGTGATTAGGGGTATCCTCTTGACGTGCAATAAGGTTTCGGAAGTTCGGTTTTCACCCTGGGCTAAAAAAAACTTTTATGTAAAAAATGGTTCTTTGAACTGCTCGCACAATATTTGCAGTTACTAACTCATCTTTTGGAATGGATTATTGGTGTCGTGGTCTCTTGAATATCCAAAATGAATGGTTACTAAGAGCGACGGGACAGGATTCTTTAAATGGTCATATCTCGATCATTTTTGGTCGAATTTGGTACTTGAAACATTTGTTCTAAAGAACCTTCTAAACTTGGTAAGTAGTGTCCAAAATACATATAGATGTAGTTGTCCGAGATATGATATGTTTACGGTTTGTCGCTAAATGTGGATAAATTTGAGATTACTAAGCATAGGGCCAAAATAATGGAAGCAAAATAAGCCACATTACAGACCCTTATTTTGAAGTCATTTGAGGTGTCGGGATTTTGAAAACTATTTCATTCGATGCGGAAAAGAGTGTTAAAAGGATCCCAACACTGAAAACTGCATAAATGACTTTTTAGTGTTTGATTATAGTATTGTTGGAAAAATGAATTTTTGACTGTGACCTCATAGTGGTCTTTTGGATATGTGGAATGAATCGTCACTAAGAGCGACGGGATAGGATTCTTTAAATAGTCATATGTCGGTCAATTTTGGTCAAACTTGGTACTTGAAACACTTGTTTGACTCAGAATTTTACGCTCTTTCAGATGATGTAATTTATTTTCCAATACAATGTTAGCCAAATGATTTCCCTAAGCGCATGCCTGTACAGAGCGTATTGATAAGACCATACGTAGGGCAACTTAGAGGATTGTCACTGTGACCACACAAAAGCAGACCCTCAAAACTTGGTAAGTAGTGTCCAATATAGATATACATGTAGTTGTCCGAGATATGATCTGTGCACGGTTTGTCGCTAAATGTGGATAAATTTGAGATTACTAAGCATAGGGCCAAATTTATGGAAGCAAAATAAATCAATTTCTATTAGTTGTATTGTTTGAACTATTTCGGGATGCGCAAGTAAATGAAAAGTACTTGTTAGGTAACGATATATAAGCTGCTGGTCAGGCGTGAAGTGGTCATCGACGAGCAATCAACCAGTTTCGAACACGCTTTTACCTGTAGCGCGTATGACTGAGTCGAATTTTAGCCACGTGGGTGAGCAGCGGGCTATTCAAGAAGTTACACAGTTTTTACTGAAGATGCATTGATGATAATAGACGACAAAAGCAAGAAATTGTTTACATTTAAATATCGATGGAGAAAAGGTATTTGACTTTCAATATTAAAGTAAGAAATAGATGCCAATATTAAATGCAAATAGATTTTAAAAGAGCAGTTAACTTGCTGGAAAATAACAAAGTTGATAAATTAATCATTTGAATAAAAGAAACTATAGTTTTTACGTATTGATGATAATAGGATTGTTTACATGGATATCAAGACAATTCAATTATTGATGATGCCAATGATGATTTTAAGCTTCGGCAAAGTATTTCAGAGTAAAGAAAAGAAGGTCTGGAGAGAACATCACGAAAAGTACAGTCCTTGACAGTTTCCCGCTCGTATGGGCAGAATTTTGGTAATAACTGCATACACAGCACCTCTTGTCAATTTTATTGCAAGAGTTATTTAACATTTGATTTTGTGCAAAGCATAGGTACTTGAAATATTCCTAGATGGAAGTCGGCACCTTTTTGACTTTAATTAGAGCATTTTTAGAATTGTTATATATATTGTTCACGAATGAAATAATATCATGCAGAGAATGTGTTTTGACTAAGCCAAAGTTTTACAGTAATGTTTTGTGCTTTATTCATTTCCATCCTCCAAAAAATTTATTAATCTAAATTCATACCCATAAAATCAAAAAAAAAAAACAATCTTTTGAATAATTACTTTTTAATATATGTAATGCAAATAAGTGTTTCGTAAAAGAATTATAAAATGTATATTTTCTTCATATAATCTTTTAAAGTGTTGCCAAGGGCAATAACTCCTTGTGTATTCAGGCATTTTAATTGTACATATAATGTAAAATGATTTCTCTGATATTAACATTTCTCATATTTTAGTCTGCGGAACATAATCGTAATTATGTATTTTAACCAAATTTTATGCAATGGTTATAATACTGTTCACTTAAAATGAACTTTTTTAATGCTAACATACATTTTTGTTTAAAGAAAGTCCATTCTTTCATGGATCCGATTTTAATATAAAATTCAGATGATAAAAATTTCTACTAAAACAATTCTATTTGGATGATTGATAATAATATAGCAAGTATGTATTTGTTTATTATAGTGCCATTGTGCATAAAAAGCATCTATGGAAATTAACGCTAAGCATTCTGTTCATAGGATCTATGTACCATTTAGTACATTCACAATCATAAAATTCTTAAATGTCTTAATGGACCTAAAGCTTTTTAATTTTTTTAAACAAACTAATTTGAGATCTATTACTTTTGATTTTAAGCCTATCTCTTTTAAATTTTGACAATTTTGATATTTGGCAAAGAATGATTGTAAAACTTGATATTCCTAAAGTGGGTGTATACATGTTCAAAAGGCTGTTTTGTTAAATTCATCTGGTCAACCATATAAAGTAAGTTTTTGTTAACCTTACATATCATTTTTAATAGTTTTTAAGGAAAATGGAATATAAACAGTTTCAAATTAGATTTTGAGAATTATTGAAAATAAAGATATTTTGAGATTTTTTTCTGATGGACGTGGACAGATTCAACAACAATTTGGTAATGTTTTCTATTGAAAATTTTGAACTATTCTCTTGGCAAACGAATATATTTGATTTTTTTAACTAATATGTTTTATAAATTTGATGTGAATTTAGAGCATAGCTTAATATAATATGATATTATACTTCTTTGTTTAATTTTGTTGGTTCAATTAAAAAAAAAAGTTTGACTGAAATGTTTGAAGATACGTATTATGTACCTACATTACTATTGTCCTATGTCTTAAAAAAATTATAACCTATACATAGTTTGCTATTATTGAGTACTTAAAATCATACTCTGTTAAATTTAATAAATAAATGCAGTTTTTTTCTATTCATAAAATAGTGAGGACTCTGAGGAGAAATATATATCGTTATATTAGCAGATGTTTTTAATTTTGAAATTTGCAATTTAATCATATATTTACCACTGTTAATAGACAATTATAAAATTCAAGTAAATTTATTCTTTGAAACCAATTAATGTATATTATTATGATTATGTTTCAGTTTATTGGAAAGTGTGTAAACAGCTTTGACAGCGCCGTTTTTCTTGATTGGGTAATGTATTATAGCCTTAATCGGGCTTTTGTAATTGAGCCTTTATATGACAATTTTGTTTAAGCCTTAATGGGGCTTTTATAATTAAGCCTTGATTGGGCATTTTTTAAATTAAGCCTTAATTGGGCTTTTGTAATTTGGCCTTGATGGGGCATTTTTGACTAAGCCTTTGTGGGGCTTTTGTCTGTTAGGCTTGATGTGGCAAATTTGACTAAGCCTTATAGGGCTTTTGTAATTTAGCCTTGATGGGGCAATTTTGATAAGCCTTAATGGGGCTTTTTCTAATTTGGCCTTAATGGGGCATTTTTGACTAAGCCTTAATTGGGTTTTATGAATTAGCCTTAATGGGGCAAATGATTTAATGTGTTAAGCCTGAATTGGGCATTGTGAATAATTTTCTACTGTTTAATAACATTTTATGATTTAGATTATATACTTCTTTAATTAGATGAGTAAAAAAAAGCCTTAAGTTGTTTTGATGGGTTTTGTTTACTCATCATTAATTGTATTTACTAGTATATGAATAAATATTATTTTAAATTTCAGTTCATTTGTAGCTTTTCGCACTGGAAAGAAATTAGAGATTCAGGAGCCTAGACTTACGGACTCGGAACTCTAAATGAAGGATTTAGTATTGAATTTTGGAGTGATACTATACATACAAATACATGCAGATGTTATTTTTGCAGGTTTTGAGTTAAAATCAAATTTCATGCATTGCCTGATAATCCTTTATTGTGTTGCCGTTTATTTATATTAATAATCATCTTCATATAATTCATCAAAATAAAAAAGCAATTCAAGGTTACATTGGACAAATTTAAATTAATGAAGCATATTATAACATTTAATGGACATATAATATTATATCAAATAATTGGTGTTCTTACAGTCTTGTTACTTTGGTTTAGAAGATTGAAGAAACTTTTATTAAACCTAAGAAGTAATCTAACACATAAATTCCAGTTTCGAACGATAATTGTTTTACTGCAGAAATTCAAACATAATTTTAACTGAAATATCATAATGTGTTTCCTCTTCACTGCTGTGTTTTATAAATCTTTAAAAAAATGTTTTACAGCTATACTTCGATCATTTCTTTTGCTGTTGAATGCAGGCAGGACCTTTGTCGTCGAACTGGTTGATAGGCGCTCATCACATTCTATATCTGTGTTCTGTTGTTTATTCACTAAGATACTTAGTGAATAAATATTTTATGTTCGGATGAGTGAAACGAAGGAGAACATAAATCAATTTCTATTAGTTGTATTGTTTGAACTATTTCGGGATGCGCAAGTATTATGAAAAGTAGTTGTTAGGTCACGATATATAAGGTGCTGGTCAGGCGTGAAGTGGTCATCGACGAGCAATCTACCAGTTTCGAACACGCTTTTTTATGATTTATTCAAGGAATAATTGTCTAGTTTATTGGGTATGCCAGGGCATTTGCATGCATACAAAACCCCTTGGTTCCTGATCTTTCGCTTGGTGAAATTTACGTTCCAGTAGAATTATCATGAAATCAATTCATTTAATTTTCAAAGAGTTAAGGAAATTCCATCCTCCTGTGATGTCATAGGTTTTTGCAAAAATAAATTTATACCCAACCGAAAAATACATTTTGAAAAAATGATTTTCAAAAATGCATATTTCCTTTATTTAATAAATAATTCAATCTTTAAAAAAATGTTGACAAGGGCAATAACGCCTACTCATGTAGCTTCATTCAGGCATTTTCTTTATTGTACTTCTACTGAAAAATAGTTTCTCTTATATTCACAATTCAAAAGTATTTTATAGTAGCAAGTATTGGTAATTTTTAGCATCACAATTATGCATTTGACTCAGTTTTTACATAATAATCAATTTTATTCATGACGCTGTTTACAAAACATGTACGATTTTTTTTTATGTTGACATATGCTTCTGTCTATTTATGTCTCCCATCTTAAACAATATGGCGGACTATACATTTTTGGAAATAATTGGAAAATCTAAACTTAATTAAATGAAAATAAATTCAATTTCTGTACTTTCAACCATTAAAATTGTATGGGCAGACAGACCTTAACAAAGAGAAAACAAAGAAAAGGAAATATTAGAATAATGCATAATTTTGATATGTATATTTAATATTTTATATTGTATTTTGTAGATTTCTGATAAATTCGCGTGTTTATTGTACATATCGCAAATAAACTGGTTGATAGGCGCTCATCACATTCTATATCTGTGTTCTGTCGTTTATTCACTAAGATACTTAGAATAGAAATATTTTATGTTCGGATGAGTGAAACGAAGAAGAACATAAGCCACATTGGAGACCCTTATTTTGAAGTTATTTGAGGTGTCGTGATGCTGAAAATTGTTTCATTCGATGCGGAAAAGAGTGTTAAATGGAATCCAACACTAAAAACCGCTTTTAAATCGAAGCATAAATGACTTTTTAGTGTTTTATTAAAGTATTGTTGGAAAAATGAATTTTTTGACTGTGACGTCAAAGTGGTCTCTTGGGTATGCGGAATAAAGCATTACTGAGAGCGATGGGAGGATTCTTTAAATGGTCATATCTCGGTCATTTTTGGTCGAATTTGGTACTTGAAACACTTGTTTGACTCAGAATTTTACGCTCTTTCAGATGATGTAATTTATTTTCTAATACAATGTAAGCCAAATGATTTCCGTAAGCACATGCCTGTACAGGGCGTATTGATAAGACCATAGATAGGGCTATGTAGAGGATTGTCACTGTGACCAGACAAGAGCGGGGACCCTCAAAACTTGGTAAGTAGTGTCCAAAATACATATACAGATAGTTGTCCGAGATATATGTGCACAGTTTGTCGCTAAATGTGGATAAAGGAGATAGGTGAACATGACGAAAGATAGGCCCATAGCGCAACAAACATGAAGGTGAAAAATTAAATCTCAATTATATCAAAATTTTCCTTAATATTTCATCTAACATTAAAGTATACTTTATGTAAAATCTCTAAAACTCGCACAAATCTCATGAAGATTGAAGTTAATTGCCATTGAAATATTATACACACACGAAAGAGGACAAAACGAGTCATTTTTTCACACTATAACACTATTTTTCGATATGAGTGGGTCTTCTCTCCATTTTTTTGAAAGTTAATCCTCAAAGTTTGCATACAAACATACATATTTTGGTTTCCAAAATTATGGAGCAAAGACCCACTATACCTTAAAAATATAATTTTATGACATAACATATGATAACTTTCGTATCTTTTCGAAAAATACTTGAAGTCCCTTAAGTCAATGGTCATATCACAAGCACGATTTAAATCCCACACTTCATCAGGACGTGTATCGTAGTGGTTAGCGTGCTAGTCTCAATAGATAATGCAACTCAGGAATTTATTGCCAGGGTTCGAACCCAAAGGATACCACATTATTTTTTTATTTAAAAGAATAAATTTTAACGAAGAATTTTCCTCCAATCTTTTTCGTTTATCATGATTTCATAAAAATCAATGATGAGAACTTTAATCTAAATACTAAATTCACAATCTGAATGTGATTTTTATATATCTGAACCTAGTGGGCTTCCTGCACGCTAAGTTCACCCATCTCCTTTGAGATTACTAAGCATAGGGCCAAAATTATGGAAGCAAAATAAGCCATAGAGGATTGTCACTGTGACCACACAAGAGCGGGAACCTTCAAAACTTGGTAAGTAGAGTCCAAAATACATATGCATGTAGTTGTCCGAGATAGGATATGTGCACGGTTTGTCGCTAAATGTGGATAAATTTGAGATTACTAAGCACAGGGCCAAAATTGAAGGGGGGATATATATTTGCTACCAATTTTGAACTTTTACATTACACAAATGAAGAAATTTGAATGATGTGCATTTTACGTGGTAAGCTTCTGTTAAGCTGTCTTTTCTATTTCTGTACCATTGTTCAAATCCAGATTATCATTAACATATACATTTAGTGTCTCCACAAAAAGACATGTTAACAATGTGAACAGTATTTTTATTATAATTGTACATGATGTCTACACATAATAATATCAGTAAAACATATTAATTATAATAACAAATTCAATAGTTTGACCCATTAGAGGTCAAAGGTCACACAGTATGACAAAACACCATTCAATACAATTGGAAATATGTATAAACTCGTATATATATATTTGAAAGAAATGGGTAAATCACATGAAATGTTGAAAACAATTAACATTTAACTCCCAAAACATGAAGGAATGACAAACTTGACTGACAGAAGGACGCCCTCGTTGTTGAAATGGTGAAGACAGACTGATGTGCATTTTTTCACGTTCTGGCTAGCATACATTATCACAAGCTCGGTGGTTATAATATAAATAAGGATATACAATAGAAAAATGGCCACATGTAAATTACAAGACAATACGTGATAGTGCACTTCTAGATATTATCGTACACTTGTTAAACAGACAATTGTAACTTGACTGTCCAACTTACCGTCCCTTGGGTCTGTGAAGTCTTCAATGTAAATTGCATATTTTTTTTGTTTTTTTTTTTTACAAAAAATTAAGTTCTGCAGCAAGACAAAGACGGAAAAATTAAACAAAAAAGGTGCACAACCAAAGTACTGAGATGTAGATAAAGTAATATAGTGCCCTATACAAACCATTGACATCATACAGCAGATGTAGTATTTAGTGTTCTCTGCAAAACATGGTCTAAGACATACAGAGAATCATAAAGTAGTTTAATTACGCAACTGTTTTTATTGAAATCAGACCAAACTGTAGAAGGAGTAATATTTTGTGAGAATTTCACATAATTGGCTTTTTAATGGTCATGGCAACATTTTATATAAAATCAAAAATTGATATTAAATGTATATATATAATTATACTTGTAGATCCAAAACAATGTGTATTACTGCAATGTTTCATCTCTTCTTGAAAGGAGGAGTGAGCACATAAAATGGTTCACAGGTAACAGACAGACAGACGGACAAATAACGGGCACATTACTATCTCATCTCTTCTGGTTTTTGACCAGTAAAGCTAAAAAATGCAGGGGTAAAAACAAAACAAAACCCTGTTAGCATCAATAACAACTTCACAAAGTACCTGCTTCAGTAGAGATCAGTTCAAAATTAACAGTGTAATTAACCAGTAACCTTGTAGGTGGTGTTACTAGACAAGACGTCTGTATATCACAGATATATAACATAAATTGAGTTAAAAGGTTCAACAAAGTGTAAGGAGCTACACTAATACTAACAAATTGGATTGAAATAAATGATTAAATGGAAGCACAGTCAAACTGGTACTAAAAGCACCAAAAGGATATAGTGTATCAAAGTATGGTATTTTATAGGATGACATTTAACATGGATCTAAAATTTACACGAACATGTACATACTTAACCATATTCACACCCAACAAGGTCCAAATTATTGTGTTTTTAAGGGGGTATTTGATTCTGCAAACATTGACATAAAAGAAAAGAAAGAGGTAGATTTTCTAATGTACTTGTTCAGTATGCTAAGGATAGGAAAGTTTACTTATCTTTTTCTTTTAAATTTCGGATAAAAAAAATGATAATACCCTAATTTTTTTAGGATAATTTTTTACATATGTACATCTTTTTTTGCTTGGGTAACAGGTACACTGATTGGTTAAAACAAAAAATCTCACAACCTGTTTAACTCGACCATTAATGACAAAACAGTAATTTAAAAGTACAAATGAAGGGTTACCTGCATGATATGAAAGGAAAAAATATCAACTGTATCATGGATTGTTATGGTCTGTTGATTGTTAAAACATGAACAACATGAAAGTTTGATGATTTAGTTACAAAAATACAAAAAAAATTACAGCTGTACAAGACTTTATAATATTTGTGATTATAAAGCTCTCATTCTGTTTCTGTGCTGGTGCTACTATAAAGAAATATTTCAAAAAGGAAAATATCAACAGCTGATAGACA